>NW_028289244.1:4854000-5005687 GCF_059628265.1 Tinamus guttatus | reverse complement strand
AAGTCCCTGTCCATTTACAGCCCTCATGCATTGAGATGTGCTCTGGAAGCGAGTCCCTGTGTCCCTATTTGGTACAGGCACAGCGAATCTCCGAAGTGTTCCCTGGCATCCTTCAGTGATAAAAGCGGAGCACAGTAAGTGGAGATAATTAGGAGATTCCCCTCTAAAGCACTGCTGCTCTGCTCTGACACTAATGCAGGTGTTTGTGTGTATTGCAGTGATTGGTGGTTTGTCATGTTGATTGGGAGGAGGAGCAGGGAGTGCTTTAGGAGGAGCTGAGGTAGGATCTTGTGCTCCAAGAGTGCATGGAAGAAGGAGTTGGGGATTTGGGGGCATCATCCCCGTGCTGTAGAAAGAGAGATGATACTCTGGGTCTGACTACAGACCCCTGTTTCTTACACTTAAATTCTCATCTTTAAGGACGACTGTCTTAAACCATATGGCTGCAATCAAGTTCTCTCCCACCTCTGTTTGTTTGCCCTTCGCTGACATTAGTTCATGCATTTCTTTGAATCACCAGCTCAGTTTATAATCTCTCCACACCCTCTGGGACTTCCCCGTGTCTGTCACTTCAAGGATGTCTCGACTTCCTCCAGTGGGATTTCTGTGTGTTTTTAGGCCAACTGTTAATTACCAATACTGTGTTTAGAAAGTATATAACAGTGTGGAGGGCAGACTGCAAATAGTACTTGCCCCTTTTTATCAGAGTATTTCTTTCATCATTGAGAAAGGAGCAAATTGAGCAGCGTTTTCAATTCTGCCTCATAGCCTTTCTTAAGGATTTCCTTTGGAGTCAGCCTGTGGATTTTATTTCTTCTCAGCAACATTGAAAGCAGGCTGGTTTGAACAGCACTCCATGGCCTTTTTATTGCACGAGGGAGTGTTTAGTAGCTTGGTTTCACTAGCTGGAAACAGGAGTCCATGCGAGCAGCTCTCTGCTTCACGTAGGCAGCTCCCTGCAGCCGAAGCATCGAGTTGGTCCAGGCCCCTCTCCTCCTACACACTAAAACACACCCATTCGTGTAGTGTAAATCACTTGCAAAGGGAAATGACTCACTGAAACTCTGCTCCTTGGGTGGAAGGAGTTAACTCATCTGTACAGCTCTCTGGAACTGCAGGGGTGTAACCTGTGAGGTGCCTAGCAGGGCTGCTTTCTCAGCTGTTTCAACTTGTTGCATCTGCAGCATGACTAATATCCATCCCTGCAGCCCTTTAAATGAAAAGGGAGATAATGAAGTACAAAGTAGCTAGTTCTTACCATGGACTTAAAAAAAACTCTTTACAGATCGTTAGAGCTTCATTGATTTTTTTTTTGGGGGGGCGGGGGGGTGGAAGGCTTGGTGAAGGGAGGCTTTCTCTTTCCTCATCTCCAGTTTAATCTCCTTTTTATAGCTTTGGAAAAGTACTGTGTTAACAAATCAACAAGCCCAAATTTATTTTTAAAAGTTAAACTGCGAGTAACAGCCGCCTGTTTGTTGCTTTGAATTCCAAAATAATGAGCCACTGCTATTTAGAAGTATTCCCTTTTGCCTTGTAACTAATTCATTTCTGCAATGTTCCTGGCAGGATTAGTGGCTATGATCTGTCTTATCTGCCTTTTACTGAGATAGTTTCCACTGTAGCACAGAATCCTTGAGCTTCTTTTGTTCTAACAGTTTGTGTTACTGAATTCGTTACTCAGGATACTGCACGGGAAAAATAACGTGACTCTTCCCTCAGAAGGATATAGCGAAATGCAAACTCTTGTTTCAGGAGTGCAGGATCTTGTGGCTGACATCTGACGTTGGATCAGCCAGTAAACCTCATTAGTGTATCCAGACAATTGTTTCATACTGACAGGATGACGGTTGTGGAGGTTTATGATTCCCTATGCAACATTTATTAAAGCTTACGCTGTTGTGTGTTGATGATGCTTTCCAGCAAATCTATATTGTGCTATTTAGGTAGCATATAAAATGCCACAGGGCAGGTATCTTAAAAAATCGTTCAAGATGGGATATAGTGCCCTGAACAGATCCCTGCAGCAGTGGTTAAAATGTAGGGGAGTCTGTGTCAGCATTCCTGGAACTTGGCACTGCAGGGATGGATCCATTTTTTGAAAACAATATTAAAAAAGAGGTGCAAAGAGCATCCTATTTCAGAGCAAAAGTACCCTCTGATTTGTAGCTGGTGTGTTATGTGTTGAAAAGGTGTGGTTTGCCAAGCAGATGGTGTTTTAAGCACCTGCTTAATAAATAATTGTAGGCAAATGTGCTTCAGGTGGGATAAGGAAGTTTGTCATTAGTGTAATGGGACCCTAGCACCCTTGGATTAAAGATAAAATGGAGAAACATTTGGGCTGCCTAAGCAGGGAGTGGTAAGATGCACATGGTAGTCTTCAGGCTGATACAAATTGCTTAGACCGACTTCAGCCAACCAAATAAATCAGTCTAAGCCCAGGTTATGAACCAAAAGAAGTGTCAGCACCTGCCCTTCCCCCTGCTCCCTAAAAAAGCAGAGGCCTTTGCTTGTTAGGCAGATACTAAACGTTTCTAGGCACCTAGGCAGTGTCCATGCACCACAGTCTTAATTATCTGACTCCTTGGTTTTGTAATTTTACTTGCAAGTTCTAGAATCAGTCTCCTGGACACCTCCGTCCTGCTCTTCCAGTACCGTTGACAAGTGTGTCTTTTAGCTGAGAAGTACACTGCAATGAATGTGGCATTGGAAACAAAGCTAGAATTCAGCACTTGAGCTCTGAGCTTATTTTGTTTTTGCTTTTAGGGCTGCTTTTCATTGCCAGTATAGCTAAAAATAGTTGAAGTGCATAAAACTGTTGAGATATATTAGTGACAATTTTCAGTTGACACATCTATCCATTTTTCTCTGCATGGAGTTGTGAAGACTGTAGCAGAAGGCTCTAGAATACATGCAGTAACACCTAAGATACAGAAAACTTGATCATATACCAGGCAATTTCTTACTCTCTTTTTTTTTCCATCCTTCTTCCTCTATCTGTCTCTCTCTCTCTCTGTTTTTATTATTATTTTTTATTAAAAGTGTTCTTTGTGCAGTTGACAAGAAAGCTGGGTACAGTCTAGCAGTTGTTACTTTCTGTGTTTTTGTGCTAGTTGCTCATCTTTACTGAAAACAGCTAAAATTTTACCAGCAATCATCCCTACCTATTTAAGGAGATCGTACTGTTAGTGATGACCCTGAACTGGAATTCTTCTTTCTGACCCATTGTTTCTTACGTTTTTTTCTCCTTCTTTTTGCCTGTAGGTTACATTTCAGGGGTTCCTCATTTGTCTTCAGCACCGCAGCTCAGCAGAGAAGTACAGGAGATGAATGTGGCCCAGAAGATCCCCATGATGAGGCAAAGCATCCTCTTTCTGAACGAGCTTTAGAGCACAAGGCTATCAAATTGGAAGAACAAGTCCGTGATTTAACCGTGAGTGTGCTCCTGGTGGCATTGCTCTGGCTTAATATAGGAGAATTCTCCTTAATATAGGAGAATTGATCTTTGATCATAAGGCTCTTCTGCAAGTGCTGTAACACACGCCCAGCACCACTGCACTGTGGCACTGTGCTCTAACTGTGAGAGGGTGTGCAGAAAAGAAGTACATTCTGTTTTCCCCAGAAACACCATCTGTCATAGTTCCTAGGAGCAAAACCCTGGCAATCTGATCCTGGAAGGCAAAACTTATGCTTGAGATGGTCTGGTCCAATCTTTCACATCATTGTGCAGGGAGAATGGCAGCAGTTTTGTCCTAATTAATATCACATACTGTGTCCTACTAGATCCAGATAGTCTGAGAAGGGAAATCAGCTTTAGCTGTGGTGGTGTGGTAGAAATGGTGGGAATTGTTTTATAGGGACTTTCAAGAACAGATTTAACTACAGAGCGGATTAAATATCGCAGCATTAGACAGTTCTGGAAATAATTGCCCTGGGAGTAATGAGATCTGCTGCACCAAGAGATAAATCAGCTGATTGCAGATCTGTTGCTAAGACTGCCAATTCTCCTGCTAGAGAAAGGAGCATCTCAATAGCTGCAGAGTGAGTCATGCCAAAAGCAGCAGCCTGACAAGGCAGCTCAGCTGAGCTGTGTCCTGTCTGCTTCTGGCCTTGGGCCCTTTGAGGCAGTTACATTTGTGTGGATTAATCAGCAAGGAAAGGATCTTGGGTTGCCCTGTTCTAGTGAGAGCTCAGGAGCCCAGCACAATTGTCTTACATGAAATGAGTTATCTTTTAAATAGTTTCTAAGGGATTGCAAACTTGACAAGACACCAGTTTTCCTTCCTTGTCTGATACCTCTTACGCTTACAGGAGCGATACCGGAAAGCTTTGGCAGATTCTGAGAATGTCCGGAGGAGAACACAGAAATTTGTGGAAGATGCCAAACTCTTTGGTAAGCAGAGTGAGGCAGAGCTGTGTTTACTGCTGTGCCCTGCCTGCCTGAGCATAAAACGCTGATCAACAGCTTTTCTCTCTGCATTCTCCTGCCCTTGTTCAGCGTAAAGTCTGGCGTAATGTTTGGCCTGGACTGGGCTTACTAGCTATTTTTTTTCTGTATGTCCATTGATGTCATTTTAGGTTTGTCTCAGTGACTGTTTTGTCTATTTTTTTTTGACTCCTTTACTAAAATAGGTCTGGTGCAGTTGAGTGTAGTTCTAGTGACCTAACTGAAATCACAGTTTCTTTGTACACTGAGAATTTGCACTTGGAGAGTATGTTCTGTGCTCTCAGCCATGTTATCGGGTTGTGATCTCCTTTACTATGTTAAGAGTCTCTCCTCTTTTACTCTAGTTTTTGTGGAATAGTTGTTGCTTGGGACAAAGGTTTTCAGTTTCTGCATCAAATGTTCTTTAACATAATAAATGTTTTGGTATGGATAAATTGGGATGCATTTGTCACTTTAACAACCAGGGTACTAAACAGACAAAGAGGGAAAAAGCTGCAGTTTAATCATTGCGCTCTGCCAGTACTATTTCTGAGAAGGAGAAACCTTTATTCTCCATAATGCGTTAATCTCAGAGTTTTTGTTAGCTAATTCCAGTAGCCTCAAGTTAGAGCTGCTGTATTTTTCCTTTCTGTTCAACCCACTGTGCTATAAAATAGCTGTTGAGGTTGTCCTAGATGACCTGCCTTGCTCGTTTTGTTTTTCTGATCTGTTTGGCTTTTTTATATGCAATGTGCTTTAGATTTCAAGGAAAATGAGGTTCTTTATTAGAAGCTGCCCATGGGGCGAAGCATGAGGGTCTGTAGAGCATTAAAACACTGGAGCTTCTGGCTGCTGCTGTGTAACTTTTATCCTTCATGCTTTTTTTCTTTCTATGCATGTTTAAACTTGTATATGTAAGTGTAGACAGCACCAAGTTATGGTTTCTCTTTCCCCCTCATTTGTTTTTTTTTCCATAAGTTAGGCAAGCTATCTATGTAATTGAGGGAGGTTGTTTTTCTGGAAATGATAGCAACCTGAATCCAAAATATTAGACTTTGTTTTCTAATAAAAAGACTGCATAGCTTGAGGATAAGCAGCCCAAGGACCACTTTGTCCAGTCCTTCCACAGCACTTTTAACCTGTGAATAAATTTGTGGATATATTTTCAAATGGTTTCATGTTACTTTTGATTCCCCCCTGTATTTTGTTTTCTGTGTGCATGAACATTGATGTGACTTGTTTGGCAAAGGTTTATCTCTTTATGAGAGGGTGTTCTAAATCACAAGTTGTAGTCACAAGAACTTCTTGAATTGAAATACCAATAATCTTACTCTGTTTTAAGTGTTTTCGGGTAGACTATATAATTTCTGTTCTTTACAGATGTGCCTTTCTTGCATATACTTTGATTCGTGGAGTCTCTAGGACATTGCACATATAATGCTAAGGCTTTGGCTATAGGAGACATAAGCACCATCCACTCTTGCTGAAGCTAATTAACAGCTTTCAAGATGTTTTCAAACTTCCATGGCTTTGTGCCTGCCATTAGTACTGCAGCTCTTTATGTTTTGTAGTTAAACTAACTTTTCTTTATTGCTTCTTTGTGCCTGTAGGGATCCAGAGTTTCTGCAGGGACCTTGTGGAGGTAGCAGATATCTTGGAGAAGACTGCCGAGAGTGCTGCAGGGGAAGCAGAGCCCAGTAATCCCAACCCAACCTTAAAGAAAATCTACGAAGGCCTCTCTCTCATCGAGGCCAAGCTGCAAAGTGTGTTTGCCAAGCACGGCCTCCAGAAGATGAACCCTGTTGGTGGCAAATACGATCCGTACGACCACGAAATAGTCTGCCACGTGCCAGCAGAGGGGATGCAGCCGGGCACGATAGCGCTGGTGACTCAGGATGGCTACAAACTGCATGGGCGCACGATCAGACACGCACTCGTCGGGGTGGCAGTGGAGTCACACGAGTGACCGTGACCCACTGGCATGTGGGACCCTAATGAGCTGAGGACCCTTTGGCCCTCAGTGACAACTGCAGCTGCATGTCTTTATTTATTAACCTAGATTTGTGTTGTATGTTGGCTTCTTTACAATGTGTGCAGTTATTTTGCCATTGATTCGAAGGTACTTGTATATTTAATGTTCCTTTTTGGAGTATGTGGAGTAGCAGAAGTCCAGCTTTTCTGTCATAAACAGTGGCACTGTTGTCCCCTTCTCTGTTGCTGGTTTCAAGTCTCCATTAAAAATTTATGGGGAAGCAGGGGGGATATGAGAGAGAGAAATTATTGGAGAAGTAGGGAATCTTCTCTCCTAATTCTGTCTGAGACAGACTCCTCCTGTGGCCTTTAGGCAAGTAACTTCTCTGCCTCAGTTTCCCTATGTGTATTAAGGGACTATACTAATACTTATCGACCTACCTCACAGGGATATGGTGAGGCTTTTTCTTTGCAAGGCACTTGGGTGAGGAAAAGCTCAAAGTGCCAAGTATTATCAGGCTGGTTTTGGTGTCTTCCCTTGTCCCCAGATCCCTCAGGTGCGGATGGAGAGGATCGCTTGAAACATCATGTAGAGCCACATTTTTCTTTTTGCTTTTCAGGGAAACAGTCCTGAATTAATGACACCTGCTTTGTACTGTAGATGAATATGGATGAGGTTTTAAAGAGAATGCAGTTGTCATGGTCATGTCAAACTTTAATGTGTTCATATTTGTTCTCTGGGTGAAATATCAGCTGCTTTTTGCAGGATAAAATAGGGGGTGGTCCTTGATGGAGCATGTAAAGCCATCCTCAAATCTCTCCCTAACAAAAAAAAAAATAGATGTTGGAGCAGCAGCTGTATCTCTTCCTTGATCAATATTTGTGCAGCCTCCAAGTATGATAAACCGTTTAGTCTTTAATGCTGCTGGCAGGATGAGATATGCCCTTAATTAAGAAATCTAGATCTATTTTCTCAAGTTCTCCAATTATAGTATTCAAATAACACTAACTTCCAGTTCACATTCAGGTTCTACTTTTGTCTGGTTGTGGTAAATACTTTTTTGAAGAAAGGAAGGAAAGAAATCTTTTCTACTAAAAGTCTCAAGTGTCCTTGAACCAATTTTAGCAACAACGACAAGAAAGCAAAGAGAAACAGAAGGCTGTGAAAGTGAAAGCTGACCTGAAGCCATCTCCCTCCTTGGAGACACGCTGTTGTCACAGTCTGGCATATGCAGTTCCCAGTGGTTCTCTTGCCTGGGAGTCTGTTTCTCTAAACTGAAAGGATTCAGACCTCAGACTGAAGGCAGAATTTAACCCTTTGGAGAGTAATGAGCAGCACAGTCACAGAATAGTTGTACAAGGCTGACGATGCCTGCATTATGCAAAATCAAGGCCCCAAATAATGGTTGTGTTTTCAGGTTGCTTGTTCCTGATTCATTAGTTCTTGCCTTTTTACTTCCTAGAAGCGAATCTGTAGCCTGGCAGCTATCTTAGATTTGCTTCTAAACCCTCTTTTTTTATGGTGACTGCCTTCAGTGATTTGGAAGGAAGCTTATTCTTCATCTGTTCCTTTACAGCTTTCAGTAGGGTAATCCTTACAGTGGACTTCAAGCATGCAGCAGCCTTCAGCTATCAGCTATGAACAATCCTTCATGTGGAGAGATTTTGTAGAACATATGCAGCCTCTTGATTGTCATTCCAGGATTTTAGGAGAAAAAAAGCGGACATTTCTCTTCTCTTTTGCTTGACACAAGTGGCAACTGTACATGGGTGACAAGGAGCACCTTGCATTCTGATGATGCTTTTTTGAAGCGTGGTTTTGTGCCTCAGAGTAGGTAGGTTTTCAGGCAGGTACCTGAAACTTCAGCTCTGGAACAGTGCTTCATGGCAGCATGAGATCACTTTGAGCACATCTCCAGTTCAGTGCTCTTGTTTATCACATTTTTGGCAATTTTAGAGACATACTGGACTTCCTGTTCTTTTCCTTTTTGGGTGGTCATGCATGGTGACTGGGTAGCCAGATGATGTCTGCTCGAGACAGAATAGGTACGATATGAAAAGTGGCAGGAAAACCTTGTCCTGCTGCTTCAGGACTGTGCAGCCTTTTCTGAGGAAACTGCATCTCGGTTTGGAAAGAGCAATTACCTTCTCTTCTGCCCCTACCATCCCTGATTTATCAGCTGAGTCTTTGTGAGGATATAAGGGGAGGGCTGGTCATGGAAGCTAACTCGTAAATCTCTATATCTAAGGAACAGAGTGAAAATAAAGCCATTTCATGTAACAAATGGTTTTCAGTTAGAGAAAGGTTGCAATGAGAGGTTATTGGCACAGGGTCTGTGTCTGCATCCTCATCCTTTGAGGCACCGTTGTGTGTCTAGAACAGAAACCCCCAAAGGATCAGGTTCCTGCGCATCCTTCTTTGCCCTCCTACCAGCCCTGCTGAATTTTGGACAACCTATTTTCCCTATTTATGCCCCAACTTTGTAACTCTATGAAACTTCTAGCAGGTTAACAGGCTTTTATGATGGTTACTGTAAGATATCCCATTGCCTAAAGACTCTTTTACAGAAAATACCAAAGAGATAAATGGTGTTGCTGCTGTTCGTCCTAGCTTTCTGCTTCATTTGAATTGTGAAAATGAGCAAACTAAACCTGGATTCCATCGCAGAATTTAGACTTCCAGATTTGATCTTCCTGCCTTACAAGCACACTTAATGATTTTTTTTTTTTTTATGAATAGGATTGTCTAAGGATGGATCAGATTTCTCCTTTCTAGACCCCAGTTCCCTCATTGTCTTCCATGCGTGTGTAAAGCCTGCACAGTGGGACAGGTTCCTTGTTGCGCTCTCCAGAATTCCCCCAGAGAGGAATTTGGCCCGTGAGCTTTTTCTCTCCCCAGTCACTTTATTAAAATCCAGGAATGTGCTGGAAGGGACGGAATAGCAGGAGAGAGGAACACTGGTGAATGTGGGAGTCGTTTCCACTCTGTTCCAGCCACGAGCTGAAGAAGGTGAGCCGGGAGCGCAGGCAACTCGATATCAAACATATGCAGTGATGTATAGAGATACAGATACCTACGTGGCTGCTCTTGGAAGCCAGGATGGACCTGAGCATTTGCCTTGGTTGTGACCCTGCCACATCTTGTCAGTGTGACAGAATTTGAGTTGAGCTCTTGGGTGGCACTGGTGGCACTGTCCCATGCATGGCAGCGTCTCAGCTCTGACCACAAGCAGTGCAGAATGTGAATGTCACTTTGTGGACCTTAAACTCAGTGCTTCGTCAGCAGAGCTTCTGTTCAAACAGCCGTGATAAATAAATGGCTATTAGCAGTCCTTTGATTTTTCAAAAATGTATTTAAGTTTTGTTGTGAATATTGTAGTATTTTTTTATTTTAAGATGCAAAATGTTTTGATATTTCTTGCAAAGTCAAATGAACAAAGCGTTGCTAATCTCCAAAAATTGAAGCCCGCCTAATTGGTGGGAAACTTGTATATATTGTATGTTTTTGTGTTTCCGTGCTCCTGTTTACCCAAAAGGTTCTGGCTGTATGAAAAAGGAGGACTGAAGCTTGGGAGTGGTGCATGTTTCTGACAACAACATTTGAGTTAATGTTGGAATGGGCTGATTTCTTTTAGATGTCCAGATACTGTCCATTTGCTAATAAAAAATGCAGTTATTTCTTTATTTTCTTTTTTCCTGTGCTCCAGACTGTTTCGCGTTCTGCTATTTGAGTTGGATGGGACAGGGGATGGTTTCTAGCTATTCCAGACCCGACTATACTGAACTTGGCTGGATTAGAAGACCTTTAGCTGGTCTCCAAGAAAACGTGCATGAGCCTCACGGGTCATCTTTGTTTCCACAGGTTCCTGATGAACTGCCCGGCGGGACGTGGCTTCTCCGGTGCTTCCTCGCCTGCCTTCGTTTCAGTTCCTACCACGTCTGCTCACAGAGCACGTGCAGAGAGAAGCCCCCTGCCAGCATCGCATGCTCCGTTCTGCAGAGCTCTCCCGAGCGCTGGAATATTTGAGGCCTTGATTTATTTCTATCCGCACTCTCATAGTTTCAGTGCATTTTCCCCTTTTTGTGGAAGGTGAGTTTTAGCAGCCATACTCTGGCAGCTCATTTCAGACAGTGTAAGATACAGTGTGCATTAAAGCTTATGCTATCCGAGGGTGGGCTGCAATTTCATGAATTTGGTGGTGACAGGGCTGTGTTTGCCACAGGAGTTGCTTGTTTCTCCCTTTCCTCATTCCTTCAGACTTCTGTACAGCGTGGCAATAGCCAGGCTGATTCTGTTATTTTTCCTGATTCTGTTTTTTTTTTTTTCCTAATACTCTATCCTATGTCAGTGGGCCTCACTTTCCTTGCTCTCTTGAATGTCCCAGTGCACTTCTAATGAGAAGAGACCTTTGCAGTTTGTTTCTAAAGAGCCTTTTTGGGGTAATACTTTTATGTTAAGGATATCTGTTCCTTGGAAGACCCGTCTACTTTCCAAGCAGAGCCAGAGCGCTCTCGTGTGATCCCAGAGGCTGCTTCCCATATATGGGATTTTTTGCTTTCTCCACGAAGGCAGCAGCGGTTGGATTGATGTACGTGTGTGCAAACCTGCCCAGACCAAGGAATGCTGCTTCCCCATTAGCAGTATCTGGTTCATCTGGTTTTCTCTCTAGCAACAGCAACAAGTGGAGGCTTCCAAACCAGAGCAACCTCCATCTCCAAGAAGCGCGAGGTGCTACGAGGTAGCTCAGCCGCGAGGGCAAACGCGTTTCGCTCAGGACACGGCAGCGCAAAGCGTGTCTGCAAGGTGAGATGGGGCTGCAAGGAAGGGCAGCCGATGCCCTGCGCGCCCAGACACCGCAGCGCTTTGCTGCTGATGTAACGGGCTGGTTTCTTGTCGCCCACGGCCACCGTGAAAACAGGGCAGTTAAATAACAGCCTGTTAAGAGCAAAGGGAGGCTGCGGAGACGCTGGTGTTTTCTTTTTGAGTAGCTTTGAGGGGGAAAAGAAAGGTCTCCCAAACTCGTGGCTGATGCCGCCCAGGGGTGAGGTGAGCAGGGGTAGTTTTTGACTCTTCCCCCTGTTTTCATGCCTGTTTCTTGGTTACGTACGTGCTCTTGCAGGGACAGGGCTAGGGAATGGCTCCTGCCTGGGGGAAGGGAGCAGGATGAGACCTGTGCTCTGTGTTGGAGCCAAAGCTCCCGTAGCAGCTTGAGCCAAAGCTCCGTTTCAGCCCTTGATCTGGAGCCAGACAGTGAAAGGAGGAGCCCCACAGTGTCCAACTGACCCAGCTTGTTGGTGGCAGCGAGTGTAGGAAAATAGGGCCTTTCTAATGGATGTCCTATGTGCAGGGCCGTGCAGGAGAGGTGCCCGGGGGCAGTTTGTGCTCCAGCCGCGTGGGATCGGCCGCGAGGGCCGCGCCGAGGGGCAGCTCCCGCGGCAGGAGCGCGGGGAGCCGCCGAGCGCCGCTGTCCCCCGCAGGGACACGCCGAGGCCAGCCCGGCCCGCCGCTTCCACCGGGCTCCGGAACAGCCCCCGGCCCCGCGCGAGCGAAACCGGGCGGCCCCCGCGCCCTCCTCCCCACGCGTGTCCCCGCAGCGCCGTCCCCGCCGGGGGCAGAGCCTGAGCGAAGGGGGCGGCGCTGCCCGGGCCGGGGCGGCGCTGCCGGCCGCGCTCGCCGCTCCGCTCCGCGCCATGGCCCCGCTGCTGCCGCTGCTGCTGCTGCTACCGGGCCTCGCCGCGCTCCTGGCCGGGGCCGCCGCCCGCGCCCCGCCGCGCAGCATCGGTACGAGCGGAGCGGGGGGCTGGTTTGCAGCGGGCGGGGATGCGCGGGGTCGCCGCGGCCTCTTCCTCCCCATCCTCCTCTTCCCCATTCTCCTCCTCCCCATTCTCCTCCTCCCCATCCTCCTCTTCCTCCCCGCGGGGGGCAGAGGGGGCGGCCGGCGCCTCCCGGCCCGTCGGGGCCTCACGGGCCGCTCTGCCCCTCTCTTCCCGCAGCCGTGGTGGGCGCCGGCATCGGCGGCTCGGCCGCCGGCTACTTCCTGCAGCAGCACTTCGGGCCGCAGGTGCAGCTCGACGTGTTCGAGAAGGGCCACGTCGGGGGGCGGCTGGCCACCGTCACCGTCAACAAGCAGCAGTACGAGAGCGGCGGCGCCTCCATCCACTCCCTCAACCTGCACATGCAGGACTTCGTCAAGGTGCTGGGTGAGTGCGCGGCGCGGACAGGCCACCCTGGGCCACGAAGAGCAGCTCCTGCTTGCCCGGCCCCGACCTGCATCCCCGGTCTGAATGGCTTTGGGGATGGGGAGGGCTGCTTCCAGGTTGCCCCTGCTTGGTCAGCCTGTGCTCCCCGACTCTGTTTTGTCTCTCCTGTGCATAAGAAACCGCTGGGGTGGCCTAACAGAGTATCAGGACCAAGGGGGCCTGGCAGGTCCCTGGTGCGAATGTGGACGGTCCCCAGGTCTCCATCCCCAGTGGGATGAGCGGGTGTGTGGTGGGGTTCCTGACCTACAGTAGGGTGACTCCGTGTGATACCTCAACCGATGGGGACTGTCCAGGGCTCCTGGAGAGCCCCAGGGTTTCACGCTGAGCACATTCCTGGTGTTGGAGGCATTTGTACCTCACCTGCTCCTCAGCTTGCTCAAGAGCAAAGAGCTCCCGTGTCAGAGTGGGATCTTTTCTCTCACCCACCAAGCCACCCCTGTCCCCAGCGCCGAGGTATTTGGCACCAGCTTTTCCCAGCAGTCAGTCCATCCCTCCAGTGCCGAGCAGAGCCAGGTGCTCAGCCGCAGAGGGAGCATGAGGCAGCCTCCTTATCCTCCTCCTTATCCTCCTCCCCGCAGGCCTCAAGCACCGGCGCGAGGTGGCCGGCAAGAGTGCCATCTTCAGCGGGGAGCACTTTGTCCTCGAGGAGACAGACTGGTACCTGCTGAACCTCTTCCGCCTCTGGTGGCACTACGGCATCAGCTTCCTGCGCCTGCAGATGTGGGTGGAGGAGGTGATGGAGAAGTTCATGAGGTAGGAGAGCCGCAGGGCTGAGGGGACAGGGACTTCCCTGGCGCTGGGGCTTTGCGCGGAGGAGACGGAGGTGTCCTGTGCTCCTGTCACCTCCAGGATCTACAAGTACCAGGCGTACGGCTATGCCTTCTCCAGCCTCGAGGAGCTCCTGCGCTCGCTGGGGGGTGAGGCCTTCGTCAACATGACGCAGCGCTCGGTGGCCGAGTCCCTGCTGGAGGTGGGTGTCACGCAGCGCTTCGTGGACGACGTCATCGCGGCCGTCCTGCGCTCCAGCTACGGCCAGTCCGTGCTGGTGCCCGCCTTCGCAGGTGAAGCTTCTCCTCCTCCACCTTCCCCGCATGCAACTTTGCCTTCCAAGGTGCCCTCTCCGGGCAGGATGTTGTGCCCGGGAGCCTTAGGCACCTTCTTCTTCCTCTCCCCAGGAGCCATGTCGCTGGCGGGAGCCCAAGGCAGCACGTGGGCGGTGGAAGGAGGCAACAAGCTGGTGTGTTCGGGGCTGCTCAAGTTGACCAAAGCCAACGTGATCCCTGCCAGGGTGACGGGCGTCTCTCTGCACAGCTCGGGTGAGGCTTGGCCCGGAGGGTTGTGATCTGGCCAGCCCTGTGCAGGGTGTTACCTGGGCCTGGAGGAGCAGGGGGTATTGGGGGGCTGTGGGAATGTGGGGCAGAGAGGGGGCTTTTCAAGGGAAACTGCTATCACAGCCTCAGCAGAGCTCTCAGACAGGGTGTCATGCTAACTCCATTGCCTAAATCATCAGCAACTCATCCATGGCCATCACGTGCTGTGGTTCAACACTGGAATGTGCTGGGAAACCAGGAGATGGAGGCTGAGGTAGTAAAGCCGGGGGGTTGGAAGGCCAAGGCCGTATAGCTGGGGGCTCAGAGCTGCTCCTCATGGACCCACCTTCCCTTTGCAGAAGGGAGGGCCCTGTACCAGGTGCACTACGAGGACGGCGAGGGCCAGGGCTCGGGTTTCTACGACATGGTGGTGCTGACGGCTCCCCTGCACCCCGGCAAGAGCAACTTCACCTTCCAGAACTTCGAGCCGCCCATCACTGACTTCCCCGGGGCCTTCCAGCCCTCCGTCACCTCCGTGGTGCACGGCTACCTCAACTCGTCCTACTTCGGCTTCGCCGACCCCAAGCTCTTCCCCTTCGCCAGCATCCTCACCACCGACACCCCTAACCTCTTCTTCAACGCCATGGACAACATCTGTCCTGTCAACATCTCCTCCGCCTTCCGGCGCAAGCAGCCGCAGGAGGCCGCGGTGTGGCGAGTCCTCTCCCAACAACCGCTGGACAAGCAGCAGCTGAAGACCCTGTTCCGCTCCTACTACTCGGTGCAGGTGACAGAGTGGCAGGCGTATCCCCACTACGACGCCGCCAAGACCCTGCCGCCCATCGTGCTCCACGACAACCTCTTCTACCTCAGCAGCGTGGAGTGGGTGGCCAGCTCCATGGAGATGGTGGCCGTGGCAGCCAAAAACGTGGCCCTCCTGGCTTATAACCGCTGGTATCAGGACCTGGAGAAAATCGACCAGAAGGACTTGATGCACAAGGTGAAGACTGAACTGTGATGCCCGGCGGGGAAGGTGGGCCAGGAGTTTCTGCGTGTGGTAGCCTTGGGGGTATTTATTGCCTTGGGGACAGCACGGGGGGCTGGGCTGGGGGACGGGGTGGTGGGAAGGGGAAGGGCTGTGTCCCAGGTGACCTGAACATGCTTTGCCTCCAGGAATACAGTCCCTGCCCTGGGTCACTGCGAGTCTGATGCCTCTGCTTTGGTTTCACACGTGTCCCCCGCTCTGGCTGGCCTGGAAGGAGTCTGTGCCTTTCCCTGGATCCTGTGATCGCCCCTTTATGTTGGGGAGTGCAGGAGGTGCAGGAGGCTTTTAAGGACGGAGCTGCCTGGCGGTGGCGGCAGCAGATGCTGCTGGCCCTGGGGAGGAGCAGAGGCCCCTGTCACCAAGGGAGCCCAGGGCTCGGCCCCGTTTCTGGGGACAGCAGATCGTCACCGCGAGGAAGGCTGAAGCCCCCCTCCTCCTGCCGCCCCCCACGGGGCCTGCGATGGGCCCAGCACAGCTCACACGGGGGCCAGCGATGCGTTTTATTGAGGAACTCAAAAGCTGCCCCAGCCTCCCAAGGGCATCAGCCACCCCCTGCTCTCCCCGGCCGCGTCCTCCTGCCAGGCGCTGGGATGGGGTTTTGCTCCTGCCCTTCCCAGGACGGCTGGAAGCCGTGGAGCCCGCCCGGTGCGAGGCCCCGGTGCTGCCCTGCTGAGAGGGGACCTGTCTCCAGCACCTTCTGGGCTTCTGCACCACCCTGGTGTGCCACAGGTAGCGCTGGGTGCAGGCTGTGATGTTCTCCCTGTATTCCGCTCTCTGGTTCAGCACGGAGGAGTTTGTACGTGGCCAAGGAGGGCTGGGGAGAGCTGGGCCCTGGACGCTTCGGGTCCTGTTGCAGCAGTAGAGCACGTGGGCACTTTGGAGAGGCAGGAGACCGGCTCCTGTCCCCTCTGCTCCTCGCTGGAGGCTGCAGGGCTCAGGGCTCTGTCTCGCTGCGAGGCCGGACGCGGCTCCGCGGAGCTGGGCTGCTCGGAGGGGCTGCCCCGGTGCTGGGCGTCCCCAAGGAGGCTGGCGGGGTTGGCTGGGGAGTTTCGGGGCGCTCGTGGGCCGAGGCGGCTGCAATCTCCTTGCTGAGACGCCCTCCTTGCCCTCCTGGCAATCACGAGCAAGCCAGCTAGTAGCCCGCGGGCGCCTGCAGGCTGTGAGGGCCGAGGGCTGCAAGCTCTGCAACCTCAGAAGATGCAGGTGCAGCCCACGGCAATGGTCTCCATGACTGTCTGATACTTCTTCTGACACTTCTTCTTCGCGGAGGGCTTGTGTGGCACCTCGCCCGGCGCCTGGCACAGCAGCCGGCGCACGGGCAGCCGGCTGTAGATGGGAATGCTGGCCATGGTGCGGTCCTCCTGCATCGTGAAGGGGTTGATGCAGCCGGTGCAGAGGCATCGGGCCTCGGGGATGTCTGCTGGGATCCGCGTGGCGTCGTGGTTTATGCTGCAGGAGAGGAAAAGCAACGTGAGGCTGGAGGTGCAGTGGGTGAGGATCGGGCAGCGGGATAAGCAGGACGGTCCCTCCGCGGGGTGGAATTGGGCACTGCCTTGCACTGGATCACAGCAATCACAGCAGCCCTGTGATGGCCCCATGACGCTGGCCTTGTGGCCAGCGCAGGGCCCTGCCAGCACCGCTCGGCTCTGCCCCACGCTCACCTGTAGGCCCAGGGGGACAAGCTCCTCCGGTTGGACCTCCAGAGCCTCAGGTTGACCTGGCACTTGGTGTCGCCCGGCTCGGAGCTGTTCTTGAGCTGGCGCACCATGTCCTGGATGCTCTGCTCGTAGTCCTCCATGGCCGTGTAGGTGTCATCGGGGGCCCAGGCCAGGGCAGGGGCGGCCGCGAGGGACCGTCCCGGCCCCCTTCTCCTTCCCCTCGCTCCCTTGCTTTGGTCCTTCGCTTCTGGGACCAGCACCATGGCGAAGGTGAAGATGCAGAAGAGAAGCTGAAGAGGAAGGAGGATGGACCGTGAGTGCTGAGGGGCTCCCTTTTGGGAAGGGCACCTCTTCCCCCCTCAAATGGCCCGAAGGGTCATGGCAGGACCACGATGGCTTCGGGCAGCAAATGCAGATTCCCAGAGGGGCAGGGACCCACAGGAGCACCTCGGGGCTGGGCTTGGAGCACTGGTGGGCACAGCACTGCCCCGAGCCCCATCCTGTGCGGGGCTGGCAGAGCCCCTGGCAGAGGTGTCTGCTTCCCATTTTAATAGCCCAAAGTGCCCTCCCTTGCTCACCCACGGGCTTTGCCGCTGGTTCCTTTCCAGGTCCCAGCCCGGAGGTGGCTGCAAGGGATAGGTACCCATTCAGCCCCGGCTCTACCTGGGGAGCCGCTGGCTTGGACGGCGCTTTAGAGATGAGACCGTCAAGAATGGGACCTTTATCCAAAGCCTCCTCTCCTCCCTCCCTCTGTGCTCCAAGGACGGAGAGAGAGAAAGAAAGATGCTTTTTCCTTCCCTTCTCCCTCCGGCCTCGCAGGGCCGAGCTGCCGTGTGCTGGCACCCGGCAGGCTGCCCAGCAGCGAACAAAGTTGCTTTCTGTAGCTCTGCTCCCTGCTATTCGTGTCGCTGCAGCTGGCCGGAGGCAGCCCCGCGTGCCGCTCCTGCCGGGGTGACGGAGGTCTGGAAGGCACGGGCGGATTTTTCCCTCCCGTGCTGGAATCTCCCATCTCCCTGTCTCCGCTTTGCTCCGCGAGGCTGTTTTGTCCCGGCTGCGAAAGACTCGGGAACAATCGTTCCTGCAGCGCGTGGCTCCAAAGCAAACCAACCCCCCGCTCGACAGGGGTGCAAATAACCAGGACGAGGGAGCAAACCGAGCAAGGGGGGAGCCGTCGCCTACCAGGTTTGGAGCCCGCTCCATCGCAGAGCAGCGGTCGCCGGCGCTGCCGTGCGGCCGGCACGGGCTGAGCCAGGAAACTAAAAAGGGAAAGCGCCCGCCCGCGGCTCCGCTGCGCCGGAGGTGTGTCCGGAGCGTCCCCGAGGTGCCAGGGAGCTCCGGGCTGGCAGGGATGGGGACAGCGCGGTCTGCGACTCGGCCTCCATCCCCTCCTCCTCCTCCTGCTCCTCGGGTGCTGGTCCCAGCGCTGGCCAAGCGCCTGGTCCATCCCTCAGTGTACGCAGATGGGAGAGGGGTCTCTGGGTGGAACCTTGGCCCGAGGGATGGGGTCTGGGGGCTCTGGTGCTGCTGCTGATGCCCGCGTAGCTCCCAGCTCCCAGCGTGGAGGAGCGGGAGGTCTCTGGGGACGCTGTGTCCTGTGTCACCCGTGGTGGTGCGCGTGTAACCCGGCCCTTTCCTGCAGGTCCCCATGGGCCTGGCACCAGCTCCGCTGTCCTCAGGAGCATGGATGGCTCGAGCCCTTCTGCCAACAGCAAAGCAGAGGCAGTGACTGCTGCCAGCTCCTGTGGTATCCTTGTCCCCACCTGTCACCTTCTCCTATCCCCATGCAGCCCCCTCAGGGCCCAGTGGCACCGGCTCCACTTCCAGAAGGCCCCGGGGCCGCAGGACGTGGGTGTTATTGGCATTATTGGCATGGGGGGAGCTGGGTGCTCGCGCCCGCTCTCGGCAGCGTTAGGGACTGCTGGGCTTTGCAGTGCCAGGGACTGTGCGCGGGGGGACGGTGCCTGTGTCCCGGTGTGGGGATGGTGCCTCTGCAGGCGGAGGGGTCCCCGTGGGAGGGGGCTGGCAGGGTTCCCAGCCCGCGGTGTCCTTGTCCCTGCAGCCGGGGCCTGTGCGGACAAGGGGCCACACGATGGTGCTGTCCGCCACCCAACGCGTCCTGCTGTCCCTGCACCGCCATCCCGTCTCCATCCGCCCATCCCTGCACGCCCATCCCGTCTCCATCCGCTCATCCCCATCCCCGCGTGCCCATCCCATCTCCATCCGCCCATTCCCATCCCCGCGCGCCCATCCCGTCTCCATCCACCCATCCCTGCACCCCTGTCCCTCCCGTGCCCGATGCCCGTCCTGCCACCCCGGCCCCTTCCCACGGGCCCATCCAGGGATTCGGCCGTCCCAGCCCTGCAGCGAGTGCCCGAACGCGGCCCCCTGCGCTGCAGGGGCTGCCCCAGCTCCCCGCCGTGCCCAGGGAATGCGGGTTATTCCCTGCTGTGCCGGAGCTCCCTTTCCTGCCTCTTAGCTCGTTCTCGGCCAGGACTGGGCTGGCCGCTGCAGGAAGGAGCTGTGTCTCCCGGGGAGATTCCTGCTCCCCATCGCGCATCCCGGGAGCTGCCGGCTGCTCTCCCGGGACTCCCGCATCCTGCTCCCTGGTGCCTTTCCTGGCTCGACGACCCTGCAGCAGAGCACGTCGCCCATCTCCAGGCCTTGGAAGACCGTCCTGTTCTGCAGCATGGAGGGACGTTTCCGTGTCCTTTCCTCAGTCCAGGACCTGTTCTTGCATGAACCTCCCCCAAGCAAGGTCAACCTTATCGCAACCCCCTCCTTTTACCCCCTGCCCCAACGGGAGCTCAGCCAAGGTGCCCGTTCATGTCCGTGGGGGACGCTGATCACCACGGTAGCATTCTGGTGCCTTTGCCATGCTCTTGCCATGTCCCTTTGTCACCGGGGCGCTGGCAGAGCGGCCCAGTGCTCTCAGCATGGGCGCGTGGCCACCAGGCCTTGCTGAACCAAAGAGACCCACTAACACAGCACCCCAGGTCCCTCCCCAGGCACTTCTGGGTGCTCCTGGCTGCACCCCAGCGATTTTGCCCTCATTTTGCGCCTCGCCGGGTGCGTGGGCCTCGCGGCTCCAGCGCGGCCGTGCCGGGGCGCCGGGAGGTGCCGGGGCCGCGCGCGCCTCCGCGCCCGGCCGCCTGCGTTGTGTCAGCGCTCGGAAATGCTGTTTACACATGAGGGAGCCTCAGAGGCATCCGCGCTGGGAGCCAATTACCCAGTTTTGATCTTTTTTGGTGAAAAGGAAACCAGGGCTTATTCAGACATGGCCAAACGCGATAAGCCGGGGGAGGCGGCGGGGCGGCCCGAGGAGGCTTCTCCTCACCAGCTTCATGCGCGGGAAGGGGACGGGGGCCCGTGAGCTCCGGTGGCAGCAGCTCCGGGGGCTCAGTCCCCCATGGGACACCCGGTGCCAGCGCCAGCCCCCGTCTCCCGCAGTGTCGGACATCCCTGCGGCTGCAAAAGGGCTTCTCACCGCGGCGGCGTCGCCTGCCCCTGCCCAAACCGCGTTTTCCTCTCACGGGCATCTCTACCTGTCTGTGCTGGGGCAGGTAGCGCCCGGAGCGGCCGCCCCGCGCCGGCCTCTCTGCTCACATCCATATTTGCACAAACGCCCGCTCGACGCGTGAGCGATTCTGCAGAAGCCCCGGCCAAAAAGGCTTATTTTAAGCTTGCTGGAAAAGAACATTGTTTGGTGGGAATTATAACTCCCCGTTCTCAAAAAAGGGAAAAACAAAAAGCGCTCAATTCTGCCGACTCCTTCAGTTGCATAAACACGGAGACATGTCCCGTCTGGAGAGGGAGGCCAGGAATTCACTGCTGGCACCGCACAGAGGTCGGTGCCTGGCCTCCCCCCTGGCCTCCCCTTGGGCATCGCTGTCAATGGGACAGGGCCGGTCGCATCCCGTGTCCCGTGACGGCTGCGGTGTCCCCACGCTCGCCAGGAAGGGTTTTCCCACGGGAAAACCCTGGTTCTTGTGCCCAGATGGACGGGATGGGCCTGGCGCAGCAGGACGCCTGGGTCCTCACCCATGGGGTGCAGCTGAGGCCATGTCAGCAGATGCACCCGGGGCTCCGTAAGGATAATGTTATTTTCCTAACGCAGCCGTCTCTGCGGCGCTTCTGCTGTTCGGGGAGGGGACATCCGTCACGCTCGGGTCCGTCCGGCACATCCTGCCGCGGCCCCGTGGCGCATCCATCACCCGCCCGCGTTTACAGCACGTCACCTGTAACACGTTCCAGACGCGCCGCAGGTTTCTCCCGCCCGGCTCCCCTCCCGCCTTTTGTTTTCTCTTCCTTTCGGCTCTTGGAGACAGAGCACCTGATGGAAAAAGCCTGCTTGGACTCGCCTTCCTTGAAACACCCCGACGCTTCCTTCCGCCTCCCCGTCCTGCCGGGATTGCTCCCGATCCGGCCGGCTCCTCCGGTCCATCCCAGCCCTGTCTCAAGACCTTGCTTGGTGCCAGCTGCGTCTCCCAGGGTAATGTGGGCAGAGGGACCTCCAGCTTTTCCAGAGGAAGCCCTGGGTTCCTGCTGGCACCTTATGGAAAGAGGCCACAATTTCTGGCCACCCATGGGAAGTGACAACTGCTCCTGCTGCCCAGGGTCTGTATTGTCCAGGGGCAGCAATGGAGGAAGAGGGTTGGGTTGGGGACAAAGCTTTGTCCCACAGAACCCCCAACCTTTCCCACTCCATCCCAGCCTGATGCCCCTGAAGAGCACCCAGCTCCACGTCCCGCTCTGTCTCTCATGGGTTGGGTGCATCGGGGCTTCGCAGCCTCTGCATTGGTCCCACGTGGGTGCAGAGACCTGCGGGGCCTCCAGCTCTTGCTCCCTCCTGCAGAGGATCAGGACGGGCTTGCCAGGAGCTGCAAATATCCAGCTGCTCAAGCAAGGGATGGCGCCAGGCCCAGAGCATCTGCTGGGACCAGCATCTGCACGTGCCTTCCTGCAGCCCGGCCGCATCCCAGCCCTGCAGGTGAGCATCCTTTGGGAATGGTTTTGTGTCCTCCAGCCTGACGTGGCAGTTGTGTGGGGCACGTGAAGAGCTCCTGAGCTGAAGGAACCACCAAGCCCAGGGCAAAGCCCCAGCAGCTGCAGGGTGGGGGATTTGGTCCCCACCAAGGTCGTTCCCAGCTCGGTGCAACGTCCCCGCTCCAGACGCCCACGGCGCCGGCCTTGGCTCGGCCTCCTGGTGCTTATTGCCTAATTGGGCTGTTGCTGGTGGTCGGCCCTGCCAGCGCTTGGGATTTTATGGGCCATCAATGCCCCAGCATTTACATCCACGTCTGCACCTGGCTCCCGCTGCAAACATCACGTCATCAAGCAAGGAGCTGCTGGAGGGGCCGTTGAGCTCCTTTCTGGATGCCTCCCTTCGTGTCCTCGCCATGCTCCATAGGGGCTGTGCCCACAAGCTTAGAGGTGGGTCGCCAAATTGCTAGTTTTGGGCTTTTTCCCATAGCCTAAGCCAGCAAATGGAGTGGTCAGGTGCTAACTGCTGAACCCCCTGGAAGAAAGGCTGGATTTCCTGCAGGATGCTCAGAGGTGGGACGCACCTGCCCGCGGTGCCCGCTGCATCCCTGCTCCTTGCTGTGGGAATGGTTTGCTCCAAGCAGCGCTACTGAGCACCGCAAAGCAGCTCCAAAAGCGAGGAGACGGCGCCGGCAGGAGCTCACCAAGTTGTCCCAGGACAGGGATACCCCCAGGGTCTGTGAGGAGAAGGCATCGTATTTTTAGGACTTTGGTGACTTTTGCTCATGGGCGAGCGTCCAAGTTGCAGTTTCCCAGGGCGAGGCGTAGGGCTGAGGTAAATGGAAAGTTCTGCACCGTCCGGGCTCATTCCTCCTGCAGGTCATTCTCAAGTCAACCCTCTCCTCCCGCAGCACCAAGGGGCTGTGACCCACCTGCCTGGATGGGGCTTTTGGGGCAGGGATGGATGGAGAAAACTGGAGCCGCCTGGGCCTGGTCCCTGCTCTGGAGTGGGACATGGTGGCTCTCCAAGGAGCGTCTCAGCTCTTCAGGAGGGTGGTAGGGCGGTGACAGGGAGCAGTGGCCACTGCTGGCAAACACTTTCCTCCTTGGAGATCTCCGGATGGCCCTGGGCAATGGACCGTAGTGGCATGGGCAGGGACCCCCCAGGGTGTTGGGGGTGAAACCCCCGGGTGCAGCATCAGCCTGGGCTGCATCTGTTGCAAGAACCAAATGTTTCCTGCCCGGTTTCCGTCTCCGTCTCGTCCCCGCGGCCGTTCCATGCTCAGCGCCCATGCAGCCCCATCAATCATATTGTCCTCCCGGTGCAATGGGGCAGCGCCTGCAAGGGGGCCCGTTCTGCCCGTGCTGGGGTTTAACAGCATCCGGGCTCAGAAACCCCAGCCTGGCTCCAAGCAGCCCCTATCCGGTGTCACGCAGCGGGTTAAAAGGCTGGGAAATTGGTGTGTTTGGATATCTGCTGCGTTCCATGGAGGGGGCTCCGGTGTCTCCCAGCCTAGAGCCCCTAGAGCTCCAGGCAATTAGCCAGGGTGTTAATTGGGAAGCGGGAGGGAGAAGCACCATCCTGATGGATCCCCGCACCGGGGGCTACTCTGTACCCTGAGGAAGTCCCATGGGGGCAGCTCTGCCTGCCCGTGGCCACCTCGGAGGGCGAGCGGGGTCCAGCCTTGATACTCGGAGGTGCCGGGACTCCCTGTGTCCAGCTGGGATGGGAATGGAGACCGGGAACAGGGGAGAGAGGAGCTGGGAGCGCTGGTGCCGCGATGCCGAACGCGCGGCGGCCTCGCCGGGCAGCGTCGTGGCGGAGCGGTAACAAAAACAAACCCGCTCCGAGGAATCCTGCTTTGCCCCAAATGTTTTTCTTATGGAGCTGTAATAAGACAAGAGTTGTAAAGATAGTAACCTCCTAAACATTACCTTATTAAGGCTTCTCCGAAACCGCAGGGCGCGACCCCTCTGGGTCATGGAACAAGAGTGCCGCATCCAGCGCGCGAGCTGGGGCGAACGGGACATTTTTCACTTCGCTTAGGAAACCTGGCTTCTAATTATAGTTTTTTTGTTTAATGGTAGTGCCCGCCCGTGCTGTGCCTGTATCCAGGCCCCGCTGTGGGTCCGCTGGCCCCACGGGCACAGACGAGCTGGGGCCACAGGGAGCCCTGGGGACCAGGGACCTGCCTGGGGACGGCGCATTCCCGACTCCCTCCTTTCCCTGCTCCCTTTTCCGTGCCACTTTTTGGGCCCCAGATGAGCAAAGCCAGGGCAGCGTCTTCAGAGGCAGCTTTGCCCCATTCCTACCATCTCTCGACTCCTCTGCGTGAGTGGATGGGGCCCGGCGCAGCGCACGGCTCCCGAGAGCCACGGAGCCCGGGGCGGTAGCCGAGTGCACCCCGAAACGGGGATTTTTGCAGCCGTGCAGGGACGTGGCAGCGTGTCCCTGCCCCGGGACGCGCGTGATGCTGCGGGGACAATCGCTGTCACGACGGCCCTGGGACGCGGCACACGATGGCCCCGCGTTCGTCCCTGCTACGTGCAGGGTCAGCGAGGACGCAGCTACCGCGGCTGCACCAACACTGGTGGGACAGTCACCTCCGTCACCCAGCCCGGTGGGACCTTCCCAGGGCCCTTTGCTTCCTCCGCTGAGTGACACCACCTGGAAAAACACAAGGGGAGAAGCTGCCAGCGCCTCCCATTTCCATCATTTCTGACTCCCGCCGGGTTCCTTCTTTCTGCAACATGGTGCCCGGCGGGCAGTGCCTTGGCGAGCGCTCAGGGAGGCCACACGCGGATGCCGCCCGTGGCCAGTGGCCCCGCGTGGGTCTCACTGCATCCCTGCGGTGCCACCAGCCCGAGTCGGAGGCTCACACGCTTTTTTTCTCTTTTTTTTAATTTTTTTTCCTTCCCTTTTTTTTGAGGCCAGATGGAGCTTTTCAAAGTAATGGGAATCACAAGCTCCCTTCAGCGGGGCCAGGGAGCATCTCCGCTTCCTTCCCCGGGCCGGGCGCCAGCGCCAGCTCCCGCGTCCCCGTCCCCGTCCCCCCGCGCGTCCCGCTCGGCCGCGCTCCGCCGAGGAAGCCGCCGTTCGCCAGCACCGTTCGCCGCGTCGCGCGCGCGGCCGCCGTTCCCAGGCTGCGGCCCCCCGGCCCCTCCTTCCCGCGCTCCCTCTCGCGCTTAATGACTTCCACATGGGCCTCTGGCATCCTGAGCCAAGCCTCCCGGCATTGTCTGAAATCTCCAAATTTAGAAGAAATATGAAAATTGTCAAGCGGCCCTTCCTTAGGGGGTAAAAGCAACACGGGGCCGCGCGGCCGCGGGTCACGGCGGCGGCGCCACGTGACGGCCCCCCAGCCAATGGCTCCCCGAGGCGCCCCTGACCGAGGCGCCCGGCGCAGCCTGGCCTCCCTTCCCAGCTCATATAAGGTAAAAAGAAAAAGGCTTTTTTCCAGATCCCGAGCGGCATGGAAGGAGTTTTCGCCCGGGACTCCCATGCCAGCTGCTTAAAAAGCCCCGGCCGGCGACACCGGGGTCCCAGCGGGCGCTTATATGGGAGCAGGCGAGGCGGCGGCGCGCGGCCCTCGGCGCCCGGCAGGTAGGTGCTGGATGGATGGATGGATGGACGGAGGGATGGATGGACGGAGGGATGGACGGGGAAGGGGAGGCAAAGTGCTTGAAGCGGCTGGGACACTGGGGAGCCAGGAGGGCTGCTCCAACGCCGTTCCCACCAGCTGTGTCCCAAGGAAAGGGCGCTCCAGCCGGGGCAGGAGCTGCCTTTGGTTCCACGCGTGTCGTCGGGTGGGAAAAGCAGGAAGCCCTTGGTGAGGCTGCATGGAAAGCGGACGTGGGGTCCGCTCCGATGGCTGCGGCTTTGGGGCTCCCTGGGAAGGGCCCCGGGGCACCAGGACGTGCAGGGCTCCTTGCTGGAGGCCCGTGGGTCGCATTGGGCACATCCTCATGGGACCCATGGGCAGTGTCCCCAGGCAGCCCCTCGTCACCGCCCGTCCCCAGCGCCGCTCCGTCCACGCTCAGGGTGCCGGACACGGCGGGTCCCTGCAGGACCTCCTGTCCTCGGGGACACGGAGCACAGGGTGACGCTGCGGATGATCCCTGTCCCCCTGCGTCTCACAGCGCTCCTGCCGCTGCCGGCTGTTCCTGGGGAATTCCGGTGTCCCGCAGAGCAGACGTTCCGCGTGCGGAGAGCGAGCCAGCGTTGCGCCATTTCCTGGGAAAGGCCGCGCGGAGCCGGGAGAAGAGTCCCTGACCGCCTCCATGCGCTTTTTCCCCCTTTTTTGCTCTGACTGGTCCGCATGGGCCTGCTCCAGACGTGTGCGCACACACACACGCACCCGCCGCGCTCCCATCTCGATCCTCGCCCAAACTCCAAGCACGAGCGCCGAGACGCCCGCGCGAACAAGCTCGGGCACTCGCTCCAGCCTTTGGACGTCTCTGCTCCAGGGGATCTTGGCTTTTTTTCCTCACGGAAAACTGACCTCCTGCCATCCCTCCATGCAGCCTCTCCCAGCTCCTTCCCTCCCTGCCAGCACCAGTGGGGAAACTGAGGCACGGAGCTGGGCTCTTGCCCAACACGTGTCCTCCTCTCCCCTGCTCCCTCCCTGGCGTCCCCATCCCAACAGCATCTCCCCCCGGCTCCGCGGCACCGCGGTCCTGGTCCTCCCCGCTCCGAGCGGGCAGCGCCGTCGTCTCCCGGCCCAGCCCCACGGGACAGGAGCCGATTTCCAACACACACAGAGACGCCTCCGCCAGAGATTTCCCAAGCAGTTATCAGCAGGAATTTGGGGCAGGCTGTGTCTAGACAGGCTGCAGCTCTGGGTGGCTCCTGCATGGAGTGGCATTTCCCTCCACGCTTGTCAAGAGAGAGTCTGGAGATGATTAAGGGCTCTTTTCTTTTACTTTTTTTTTTTCTCTTTTTCTTTTCTAAACTGAGAACCAGGCCTGTTCCTGATCAGGGCTTTCCGTGGCTTGTTCCTCCTTCCTGCCTTTGCTCGGCCCAACTTTCCTGGGAAACGTAGCATCTTGGTGCCCTTCTCTCAGGGCTGAACCGAGGGGGTTGTTAGGGGAAGGCATTGAGCCCTATGGCAGCTTGTGAGAAGGGATTAATTACAACCACGCTAACGAGCGGTGTGTCGCAGCGGTCACCAGGGCTGGTGCAGCTGGTTGCAGCGCTGGCTGCAGCAGCGTGGGACCGACGCTGGGGACGGTGCACGTGGCCGATGGCAGCGGCTCCGTGCACACACGTGTGCCCACGCTTTGGGCACCGGTTTGGAGGTGGTGCAGCCGGTGTGTGGCACACCGGGGCACGGGCTGGCTGCGAAACCCAGCGTGGCCATCACGGTGGCCACGGGGACGGTCTGTGAGTGAGGAGCTGGGTGCTTTAATTGAGCCGGGGAGAAGGAACCAAACGTCGCCTCCGTGAGCGAGCCGGAGCCAAACAGCACCCGCTGAGGCAAGAGGTTGGAAATCAGCTCTGGAGCCGTTTCACCATCCTCTGGCCTTGGCGGAGAGCAGAGCTCGCACACGGAGAGAAGGAAAGCGGAGCAGACACGGCCGGGGCTGCGATGTCCAACGCGCTTCCCTGCGGCCGTGGCACGAGCTGGTGACATTACCCGGGACAGGCAGCTCAGCAGGGCCTTGCCTCTTCCAAGGGGGGGGACGTGTCCATCACGTCCCATCATGTCCATCACGTCCCATCGCTGCCGTGCACCCGCTTTGGGGCGCACACATGAGCTCCTTCCCCAGACGGGGCTGCCAGGCTTGCGCATCCCGTTCCCAGCGGGACCTTTGCTCCATGGGGATGTCCCCCATGGCCATGCGGGCTGTGGAGGTGCCGGGTGGAGGACGGTGCCACCTTGTTTGAGCCCAGCTGGAGCTGGGTGAGCAGCTCCCCCAGACAAGGCCACTGTGGAGGCCGGGGCCCGGGGACTGATGCTCGGGGTGACATCCCTTGTGCACCTTGGAGGCTCTTCTTTGGCCAGCAGGTCAACCTGGCACCCCACAAAGGTCCTGCTTATTCATCCTCAGCCTGCCCTGGGCAGACAGGGAGATCTTTTTCTCTTCCAACTTGGACTTTCTAGGTGGGCTCCCTCACCAGTGATTTCCATTAATTTTCTCCTTTCCACGTGTTTTTCCTATTGCCCTTCCCAAGCCTCCCTGTCTCGAGGGAGCAGCACCTGCGTACAGGGCTGCATCCCGGCCATGCCTGCGCGTGCCAGGGGCTCATGCACGGCTTTGCTGGGGCACGAAGCCGCTCGTCCTCTCCAGAGAGGGCTCCTTGCCCAGCTGGCAATGCCTTCATGCACTGCCAACCCTGCCACCGCCGTCGTTGTCCCCGCTCGGTGCTCTCACGTCCCACCGTGCAAGGAAGGGGTCCCTGATCACACACGGTGCCCAGGGCTTTTTCTCCTGCCCAGATGGCTCGGTCCAGCTCTGGTCTCTGCAAACCAGGGGGATTTGCTTTTCCATCGTGGTCTCCATGGGCTCCCGGCCCTGGAGCACACAGGACTGGGAGCTGCCCTGGCTCCGCAGGGAAACCGCTGCAGAGACCTCCAGCCCGCAGGCCGGGACTCCCAAACAGCAGTCGCGATTTCATCTGTCTCCTACATCTTTTTCCACCTCCCATCTCCCGCTCGCTGGGAGCCCGAACCACCTGGGTCTTTTCCTTGGATTCCTTTACACAGGCCCTGCGCTGGGGCTGCCCGGTGCAAGCAGGCAGGGCTGGGAACGCAGCCGGCTCTGGGAAAGCCAAGCCTGGGGCCTGCCGGGGAAGCGATTTGTTAACAGGCCGCCTCTCATGTCCAGGATATGCTGCACACACACACACACGCTCCCCCTCTCCCTCTCTGGAGCACAGATAGGATGATAAAGCCCGGATAAGCAGCCAAGAGCCCTGGCAATCCGAGGAGCTCCAGCCACACCATGGCTTCGCCTGCCCAGGAGGAAACCTGGGCTGCAGTTCGTGATGCCCCTTCCTTGCTGCTCCCTGCACGGGAGGGTTTCTTGCCGCAGCAGCAGGGATGCAGGGGAGCATCTCCTTGGATTCCCATTGCCTCTTCCCGAATGACCGTGCAGGGGGACGGAGGGAGAGGGGTGAGGAGCAGGGCCCAGGCGCCACAGCGGACACGGTGGGAACCGTCTCCGCAGGGAGTTTTCCCCACCCTGCCCGCCTCGGTGCCGCTCCGCGTTCCCGCCAGCCCTTCCCATCAGCGGGACCGCTGACGTGGCCGCTTCTCCCGCTGGGAGCTCAACCCCTGCGCCGTTTCCTCCCGAGCGGGAATGGGATGTGGAAAGGGAGCAGGAGGGCTGCTCCCAGGACCCGCTCCCACGCTCCGGGCGCCCTGGAGCGCGTCGGCACGGCGCTCCCCCAAAACGCTCCACGCCGGGACAGGGAAGAGCAGGGAGGCCAGGAGGAGGCGGAGGCCCTTGGGACCAAGCTCTGTCGGCTTCAGGGGGAGAAGGGAATGAGATAAGGATGGGGGAGATGGGGACTGGAGAGCCGAGGCCATGGGAATGCGCCGCAGGGAGCTCCGGGCACGGAGGTTCTCCGCTCCTAGTCGTGCTTTTCCTGGCAGTTTCTACCTTGGCAAACGCAGCCACCGATTGCGTTTCCCACCATGGCTCTCCCTGCAGAGGCTCTTTGCTCTCCAACGAGCTGCATTTGGACATCGCCAGGGCCTGCAGGCTGGCACGAGCCTTGCAGGGAGGCCTGGCACTCGGCCCAGGACGGTGCTGCTGGAAAGGGGGTAACGGGAGATTTTTCCCATTGGAGGAGGACAACACGGACTTGTCCCCTCTTGCTCTGGTGTCAAAAGAAGCGGGGGTGGCCATTTGCATTTGCAGCCTGGAAAAGGCAGAGGCCTCGTGGCCACTGCTCAGGGCTTGCGTCTCGCTGGGCTCCCTCCTGCTGTCCCATCGTGTCACCGGGGCTGGTGTGGGGTAGAAGGGCCCGGCTCGCAGGCAGAGACACCAAATTCGGCTGTTCCTCAGCCTGGCACCGGGGCCCGCGTGCCCAGGGGAAGGAGCACAACCCCGATGCATCCTCTCCCCTCGGCACCCGCGGCCTGCGCTAAGACCCCGCGCAAACCCCCCAGACCTGCTCCTTTGTTCTTGGCATGATAATTTATCCCAGCAAAACCCGCAGAGAAAGAGCAGCATCCCCCTGGGCCCCCTTGGCTCGTCCCCAGCATGGGAGATGGGGGCCGCCCGGGCTCCAAATCTGCCTTTTTGACCATAAAAGGGCAGGCATTTCGCAGCATGGCGGGAGGATGGGAAAGGGAAGGCAGAGCTATTTATAGCCGAGCATCAGGACCTCGGCCTGAACCCGGGGTTAATCAGCCTGGGACCAGATTAGGATCTCCCTTGGCCCCTCTGTTTTCTCATAAACCTTTGATTTAAAAGCAGCGCTTGCAGGGGCAGGAGGGAGGAGGCACCTCGCGTCCGCGGGGGGACAGGATGGGGATCCCATGAGCGATGGTGGGAAGAGCGAGGGCGAGTTTCTGCGGCAGCTCCTTGCAGGGTCTTCCCCGGAGCTCAAGGAGCGGGTGCTGCCGGCCGGTGCGCTCGGAGCGGGGCCACCATCGGGTCCCCTCCGGCTGCCGCTGGGGTTAGGATCCATCTCCCGGTTGCCCTCTGGTTGCATCCCAAGCAGCTCCTCGGCACTGGGGCGAGCAGGTATTCAAGCTGCCCCCATGCTCTGCCCTATGTCCCCTGCGGTCATCATCATCCAGATGGAGATTGGCCAAAGCAGGACGCCAGGAGCGAGTGGCCTGCACGGTGCATCCCAGGCTGGAACAGCTCGGACCAGCCGAGCTGGCTGCTGGGGTGAGCCCTCCGGCTTTCCAGGGCTGTGAAGGGGGGAAATGAGGAGCATTCCCACAGAAACAGGGCACAGGGGCCTCCCAGAGCCTCCTGGCCTCCCGCAGAGACCAGGGCGGACACGAAGCGCTTGTAGCAAAGCTGTCTTGAGAGATCCTCAGCTTCCCTCAAAAGAAAGCAAAACTGGAGGCAACGCTCGTCTTTTGGCCCTTGCTGCTGGTGAGACGGGGCCGAGGAATTTCAAGGAGGAAACAAATCCCAACTGTTGTTGGAAAAGGACATTTCCTGAAGAAGCGCCCTTTCTGGCGAGGGGAAAGGGCGCCGTGTTGTAAGCGCGGGGCGGGCTGAGCGCGGCCGGGGGCCTCGCGCTGACTCATCCGCGCGGCCGCCGCGCTCGGAGCAGCTCCGGCGTCCAGGGAGCCGCGGGCAGCGCCGCGGAGCCTGCGGAGCAGCAGGTAGGGAGGCGCGGGCAGGGGAGGCGCCGTGTCCCGGCGGGAACGCACGGTGGCATCGGCAGCCGCCGCGAAGGCGCCCGTTTCTTGTGGCCATTGGTTTTTCCACGGTCATGTGGGCACGTTGCTGCCCGGGGACGAGCGGCGACCGGTAATAGGGACGTGGCCCTTGGCGAGTGTGACCTGAGTGTGGCCACGTTGTAAATCGCCATGCTGGGGTGTCTGGGCACTGCGGGAAAGGCTGAGAAACACGTCTTGGACATCGGCAGCCCCTTGGAGCCATCCGGGCGCTCAAGGGGAGCCATCTGGGTGGCCGAGGGGTGCAGGGCCCTGGGCGCGGGTGGCCCCGGGGAGGCCGTGGAGCCCGGTGTGTCACACAGTTTGCTGGGGACAGGGCCACGCTCTGGGGACACGGGCCATGCGGCGTGCTGGGGGCAGCAGGGTGACATGGCGGGGGTGCGAGCCCCGATTCTCTGAGAAACTGGGCCAAAAAGGAGCTGAGAACAGGGGGAAAGGGCAGGCCTGGCAGAGCCGGCTGCTTTTCCCGCTCCCGAGAGTGGGATGCTGTGCAGGGGGATGGAGGCAGGGAGCACCGCGTGCCCCCCTTTCCGCTGGCATCCCCACACCGGGCACCAGCGCCGGGAGGGAGCGTTCCCAGGAGAAGCCCCCGCGTTCCCAGGAAAAGCCCCTGCATTCCCAGCCCGGCGCATTCCTGGGGCGGCTCGTGGCATTTCTGCCCCGCCGCCGCCTCCCGCGGGGCTCCGAGGTCTCGCTCCCGCGCTGCGGAGGAGGGAAGGCTCCGTCCTGCCTTTTCCCACCAACCGGGGAGGAGGAGGAGGAGGAGCGGGGCTGTCCCCAGGGCAGGGGACGTGCCAGCCGCCCCGGCAGAGCCAGCGCAGCCCTGGCCTTGGGGCACTCGCTGCGCTCAGCAACGCACGGGCACGTGTGGCTGGCATGGGAAGGAGGCTCCCTCCCCAAAGTGCCTGTCCCAGAGCGGTTTGGCCAGGTTGGGAAAAGCTGTTGTCCGACAGGGAGGTCTGCCCGTCTCCAAACTGTTGTGGGAGGGATGCTTTGAAACGCAGGAAAGTGGGGGACGTGTCTGTGCTGGGGTCTCATAGGGGTCTTGCGCGTTTTTGACTTGGGCTGGGGCACCACGAGGGGTGTCCGCTCAGGTGTCCTCTCCATGCGGGCTCCCTGTGACGGACACATCGGCTGTTCCCGATGGAGATGAACCCATGGCATGGTGCTGCTCCGTGCATGGCCCCCCAGACCCGCCGGCCAGCGCTGCCCCAGCTCCGATCTCAACCTGGTGCTCCAAGGGCACCCGCTCAAAGCATGTCCATGCTCCCCACTGGCCTCCCCACAGCCGCTCCCATGGCGACTTTTGGGCGTTTTGGGGTGTTCAGGGTGGGAGGAGAGGGTGCCACCAGCACCCAGCGCTGGGAAGGAGCAGGGGCGCCAGGATGGGATCCGTGCGTGCACTTTGCCCATTGCAGGAGGGCCCTGGGTGACGCGGGGATGGGATGCTCCTCACCCTGGGACATGGGGTCCCTTGCAGCCTCCCATATCAAGACCAGGACCTGCCCTTGGTCCCCTCCTTTGAGGGCCCTGGGGCTATACGAGCTCCCTGCCCAGGGCAGCTCCGGAGCCACCGTGCTGACAGCCGTGCTCTGTCCTTACAGGCCATGGGAGCAGCGGGGACGTCACCGCCGGAGGTGGCCAGCGACGCGGCGGGGCCGGAGAGCCCCCAGGAACGTGGCCAGCAGCGACGGGGGCAGAGCCAGAGCACCAGCACGTCGGCACGGGCCCCTTCCCGGGGCACCCGCTGGAGCACCCATCACCCTGCTGCTAACAGGACGCCTGGGCCCTTCCCAAGAGCTGCCCGGGTCCCCGCAGGGCCACGCGGGCGAGCGGGTGCCCTGGCCGTCCCTGTGGTGCTGCTGTGGGCAGCGGGCTCGGCTCGGCAGGGTTTGGGGCTGGGGCAGAGCAGCTCCAGGGGCGCCGTGTCCCGCCGTGTCCCTCCGCTCCGCTTCCCTGGAGCTCCTTCCCACACTTGGCCAGGCTTCCCGGCTGCCCGGGACAGGGCCGGGCTGGGAGATAAGCCCAGGTGGCAAAGGCCATTCCCAAACCATATTCCAGGGGGATTCACATTGCGACTGGGCCCATCTGCCAGCACCTTGCCGAGCCCACCCAGCCCTCCGGAGACGGGGATGTCTCCATGGGTCCAGGCGTGACGCACACGGGGCAGCACCCGCAGGCTGGGAGCTGCCTGGAGCCCTGGAGTTCGGGGCCCCAACGGGCTCCTTTTCTCTCCTCTTCCTTGCCAAGCTCCCGGGGGGGGCCGCGCGTTGGGGTCGCCGCTGTCCCCAGCTGGGCTCACGCTGCTCCGGGGCGGCGCCGTGCCGGATGGAGGAGTCCGGCGCGCGGACGTGCCATCTGCTTCTCGTCAGCGCGGCCGCGCCGGCGGCAGGACGCTGCTCTGATCGATGGGCTGTTTATTGCGCCTCGGCTCTGCTCAGGATGTTAGTGCTCGCCTGCGAAAGGCATTTCTGGGCCCGCTCCCTCCCTCCTCCACCTTCCTGCTGCTCTCCCGGCTCGCTCCTGCTCCGGGATGGCCTCGCGCAGCACCCGGCCGTGAGCGGGAAGGAGCCCGGCCTCGGAGCCCTCCCATGGGTGCTCCCGGGCTCCACATGGACAGCAGGGGCTCTCTGGCAGCTCGCAATCCCCAGGAGCCCGAGCCGGAGGGGTGTTGGTGCTGGGAGCAGCCTCCGGGCATGGGAAGACGTGGAGGATGCGCTGCTCCAGGGCCAAGTCTCCTGTGCCATGGCACTGTCCTGGCCCTGGGTTCCCGGGCCATCCCAGCGCTGTTGGGACAGCGTCTCCACGGCTGGGGGTCCAGCTAGTGCTCGGGATGAGGCCCTGGTGCCGATGCACCCTGGGCCAAGCCCAGCCAGGGGAGGGCGGGCGCCTGGGCTGCTTCCCGGCTCGGCCCATCCTGCTCCAGGCTGCTTCCCGGCTCTGCTCCGTATCCCCCCTTCTCGCCCGGGAGGGCAGCCGGACCCCCGGCCCTGCCGTGGCACAGCCCCGGCTGCGCCCTGGCCCGTGGAACCGTCTCGCCGGGGAAAAGGCGCCGTCCGCGTGGCCCGGGCCACTGCGGCGCGTGCGCCCTGCATGTCTCCCAGCCCAAGGTGCAGTGCTGCATCTCTGGTCAATTGGGAGTCTGAGATGAAGCACTGTAGCTCGGGAAGGGAGGAACTCTGCGCCGGGCAGCCCTGCCGCGGGCACCGCCGTCCTGCCACGCTCCAGGCCTGTGTTCCTCCTGGGGGCTCTCCCTACCCTGCTCTTCCTTGGATACCCCCGGGACATCTCAGGATGGGGAACAAGCCCTGGGAAGCAGCCCGAAGGCAGCAGCACCCACTGCGGGTCCCCGAGCCCGGGCCGTGCGGCAGGGATTGCCCCGTTGGCTTCACGTCCCGCAGCGGGGAGGAGGAGGCACCGTTAGCAGGACGGTGCCGGGTGGGAAGAGGTTCCTCCCTGCCGGCTCAGGGCGCCCACGAGAGGTGGGATCCCCACGGGGTGCTGGGCCAGCAGGAGGGAGGCGCAGGGGATGTGGGAGCCCTGGGTGCTCTGGGCAGCAGCGGGACCCCCCAGCCCCATGCCGAGCGCCAGCCGGAGGAGAGGATGCTCTGGGCCTGGAGCCGGCGGAGGGCCAAGGTCGCCATGCCCTCAGGGTCCAGTTTTCCCAGGAATCCCTTGGGCACTACGTTGGGGATTCCTGGAAATACTGTTCTTGGGGCCACGGCTCGGCAGCTGGAGACGGGCTGTCCCTCACGGGCAGCCGGAGCCTTCAGGAGCGCCGCAGACCAAGGTAGGGCACCGCTTCTGGGGATGAGAGAGGGAGGTGGGAGCCCCAAATGTGGGGATGAGAGACCCCGGCTCCTCTCGGGAGGACACAGGAGGCAGGTGGCTGCCTGCTCCATATCCCCTTTGCTGCCCTCTGGGAGGAGCAGCCGTCCCCTGGGGCCCTGCACATGTCCCTTGGCCACCCTCGTGTCAATAAAGCTCCAGATTCGGGAGTAAACCTGTGCCGGCCGATTCCTTGGGGCCGGGAGCGGGGCAGGAGCGTCGGTGCTGCACGGAGGCCCCCGGCACGTTGGCCCTGCTGCTGGGGCCCTCCCGAGACCTTGGGAACTGTGGCCTCCCCTGGCAGCTGAGCCCTGGCCTTGGAGCATGAGCACGAAGGGGAGCTCCTGGGGTGCAGGATGGGGACACCCAGGGGGCTCGAGGCCGGGGTGTCCCCTGCAGACACCTGCCCCCTTCCCACCTCCTCCTGCAGGGCTGCACCAGCCCGAGTGGAGGCACCATGGGCAGGGGCTGCCACCCCTCTGTGCCCCCAGGGAGCAATGGGGAGGGCAGTTAAACCACTTGGTTTAACCTGCTCTGGCCCATGGCCCATGTCCTGCACAGGGCCCACGGCTGTGCTGGATCCGGGGTGGGAAGGAGGTGCAGGGGGAGGCAGGACAGGATGGAGGCGCAGGGGGAGGCAGGTGCAGCTGGGAGGCAAGCGCAGGATGGAGGCGCAAGATGGAAGGGCAGGAGGGACATGCAGGATGAGGCAGGTGCAGTTGGGAGGTGCAGAATGAGGCAGGCGCAGGATGGAGGCACAGGAGGAGGCAGGTGCAGGATGGAGGTGCAGGATAGAGGCTCGGTCGGGAGGCTCAGTCCGGAGGTGCAGGACGAGGCAGGTGCAGGATGGAGGCACAGGAGGAGGCAGCTGCAGGATGGAAGGGCAGGATGGAGAATTGGTTGGGAGGCGCGGGACAAGACAGGCACAGGACGAGGCAGGTGCAGGACGAGGCAGGTGCAGGATGGAGGCTCGGTCAGGAGGGGCAGGACAAGGCAGACGCAGGACAAGACAGGTGCAGGATGGAGACACAGGAGGAGGCAGGCACAGGATGGAGGTGCAGGATGGAGGCTCATTCAGGCGCAGGACGAGGCAGGTGCAGGATGGAGATGCAGGAGGAGGCAGGTGCAGGATGGAGGCTCGGTCAGGAGGTGCAGGATGGAGGTGCAGGACGCGGCAGGCACAGGGTGGAGGTGCAGGATGGAGGTGCAGGATGGCGGCTCGGTCGGGAGGTGCAGGATACGGCAGGCGCAGGATGGAGGCTCAGTCGGGAGGCACAGGATGGAGGTGCAGGATGGCTGCTCGGTCGGGAGGTGCAGGATACGGCAGGTGTAGGATGGAGGTGCAGGATGGAGGCTCAATCGGGAGGCACAGGATGGAGGTGCAGGATGGAGGTGCAGGATGGCGGCTCGGTCGGGAGGTGCAGGATACGGCAGGCGCAGGATGGAGGCTCAGTCGGGAGGCACAGGATGGAGGTGCAGGATGGCTGCTCGGTCGGGAGGTGCAGGATACGGCAGGTGTAGGATGGAGGTGCAGGATGGAGGTGCAGGACGCAGCAGGCGCAGGATGGAGGTGCAGGATGGCTGCTCGGTCGGGAGGTGCAGGATACGGCAGGTGTAGGATGGAGGTGCAGGATGGAGGCTCAATCGGGAGGCACAGGATGGAGGTGCAGGATGGAGGTGCAGGATGGAGGTGCAGGATGGTTGCTCGGTCGGGAGGTGCAGGATACGGCAGGCGCAGGATGGAGGCTCAGTCGGGAGGCACAGGATGGAGGTGCAGGATGGAGGTGCAGGATGGAGGTGCAGGCCGCAGCAGGCGCAGGATGGAGGCGCAGGATGGAGGCGCAGGACGCAGCAGGCGCAGGCTGCCGCGTGCCGTGCAGGGGACGGCAGGTGGCACTGCTGCCTCTCCCGCGGGCGCAGGGCCGCGCTGCCGCCCTGCCAGCCCCGCTCCCCCCGGCCCTCACCGCGCTGCTCTTCCCCTCGCACCTGCCTTCCATGGCCACAGGAGCAGCTGGGCCCCCCATTCCCACCAGGACCATCGCCGGCCCGGGAGCCGCCGGCCTCTTCCTTGGAGCAGCAGCTGATTTGTTCTGTCACCTGGGGGGGAACCCAACCGAGGGCCCCAGTTCCTGTTACCGTCAATGGCCACGAGTGATGGACGAGGCCACCGCGGCGGCTAAGAATAGCCCGGGGCGCGAGGCCTCTCCCCATGTGCTGCCCCTGGGCAAACGCAGCCCTCGGTTCAGGACACGGGGGTCCCCCCTGCTTCCCAGGCTGGAAATGCCCAGGCCAGACCTGTCCCCCTTCCTAGGATGGTGACCTCCGAGTGGGGACCGGGCTGGCACAGAGGAGGGCCAGGAAATCCCATTCGGAGCAGCCGCCCCAAAACGCCGGCACGCACCGCTCCGGGGCAGCGGGAAAGGGCGGCTCTCGCCAGGGGAATCCAGGCAACGTCGAAAGCTCTTCCTGCCCAGAACGTGGAGGAAAAGGGGAAATCACAAAAACTTTCTGGAAACGGCAGGCCCCAAATCCCCTGCAGCAGCAGTTTCAGTCTGGGGCGAGTCCAACCGCTCTGTGTCAACCATTTCCAAGCAGTTTATTTTGATTTCAAATGGTTTTTTTTTGGGGGGGGGGAAGGGGGGATTACATGGCATTCAGTCGCAGAGTGGAAAGCCATTTCTCTTTCACACACACACCCAAATTAAAAAAATATGGCACTTAGTTCAGGAAATGCCAACCCACAGAGTTTCGATTGTTTCCTTCTTTATATTTCCCCTTTCTTCCAGCCAGAAAACCCATCAAAGCCGACGCTTTTCAGCTAGCAAACTCATCCCGTGCAGAAGAGAGATTTGGTTTGGACAAAACTGGCAACTTTTTGCCAAAAAAGAGACCCATTTCACTGCAGAATTCCTGACCTGCTCCCAGCCTGCTGCTAAAACAGCTGCCCCACCAACTGCACCGAAACAACTGTCTCCTCCTTGTTCATAAAACAGGGCTGGGTTTTGGCTCCTCTGCTTCATTTACAGCCTTCATCCTGTTGCAAAGTCCGCCCGGGTTGCAGCACCAGCCACCGCAGGGCTCCCCGCGCTCCTGCCTCCCCCTGCGGCTCTGGGCATAAAACCTGGAGCACCGACCCGTTTTCCATGGGGGAAACGGAGGCAGGGAGGGCACGTCTGGCCCTTGTCCCCGGGGTTTGCCTTGCCGGCGCTGGAGGAGCTCCGCTTCTCGGGGGAAAACGCCTTGGAGCGCTTCGCTCACTGCTGGTGTGTCCCTGTGTGCCCGGTCCCCACCGGGAGGGTGTCCCCAAGCCCTGGCGGGACCGGCACGGCCGGGCGGGAGAGGCGGGATGCGGCTGGGCCTGCTGGCCCTGCTGGGGAGAGGCGGCTTCGCCCGGGCTGGTGGGCGCCTGCGGTTCCTCCACCCGGGCCCTCCATGAGGCGCTGGTGCTGCCGCACCTTGGCCTCCTCACGGGCCGCCTAAATCGGGGGCAAAATCGGGACAGAACGGGGGTCTGGAAACAGGACAGAATGGGGGCTGGTTGCCCCGCGCTGTGTGGGGTGGCCTGGTGGGTGGCAGGAGGCCCCATGGTGCTGCCAGCCCTGTGAGGGCATCACGCCAGGCCCGGGATGGCGCCCGGCGCCTCGGAGCCGCAGGACGAAGCACCACGGCCAGGGCCGGGGCCTCGCTGCCGCCCTCGGCTCCTCAGCCGGCCCCTCCGGCGCGCTGGGCTCTCCCCCTCGCCCTCAGCACATCCCGATGGGACACACGGCCCTGGGAAAAGCCCCCCGGCCTCGCTCCTGGGAAGAGGCGGCCCCCTCTGGGACGGGGCCGGCCGGGGGACACGGGTCTGCAGGGACAGGGACCGGGGCGCGTTACGCCGCGGCCAGCACGTCGTCCCCGGCTCCCGCATGGCCGCGCTGCCCACGCAAGCGGCTTAGTGCTAATCCCGGGGGGCCATGCGGAGCCACCGGCACTCGCGGCGCTTCCATCCCGTGCCAAGGGCTGCGCGGACGGCTCGGAGCGGCGGCCGCGGGGCAGTTGGACGAGCACACGCTCCCTGCACTGGATGGGGATGGGAATGGGCGCCTCCATCCCGGGCAGGACGTGGGAAGGGCCCCGGCGCCCGGGCTCGCTCGCGGCCCGGCCCTGCTGAGTCAGCGCGTGGGGAACGCGGCGCCGGGGCCCCGCGCGAAACCGCTGCCTCAGCAAGGGGGACGCGCGGGGCGCCCGCCCGGCCCGCGGGGCACGCGGCGGCGCGTGCTCGTCCCGCCGCGCTCGCCAGCGCCGCCGAGCTCCTCCGTCAGCAACTTGGGGCAGCGGAACCGGCTCGGCCGCTCGGGCAGGCCCGGGCGCTGCCGGAACGCTGGGAGAGCCGGCGGCAGCCGGGAAGAGGAGAGCGGGGAGGCTCCTGGCGCCGTCCGCTGGCTCTGCCCGCCTGGGGACAGCCCTGGGAGCAGAGGCCGTGCGCAGCTCGGTGCAGCAGTGCCCTGCAGTGCCGTGGGGCACCGTGTTGATTCAGGGCACACCTCGATCCCGGGCGGCGCCCGCTCGGCCCTTATCTCCCTGCCTCCTCCTTGGAGGGGATCCAAGCGCGGGCAGGGAGCAGCGTTAACCCCTTCCCTGCGGGAGCCGGGGTGGGCTCCCGTGTGGATCAAAACCGCGGGATGGGATGGCTGGGGAGGGCAGGTCCAGGCGCTCGGCCATCCCCGTGCTCCTGGGACCCACTTGGGGTCTTTGCAGCGCCAGGAGGTGAAAAGGGAAGGGAAGACCCAAAGGGAGCGGAGACCTGGTGTATAACCCTGGGACTGGCATCCCTACTGGATGGCAGGGATGGAAGAGGAGGAAATTAAGCAGCTCTAAGAGCAGCAGTGTGTGCGGTAGTTGCTTTCCCCTCTACACCTGGTTAAGAACATAACACCCACCATCGAATGACCTCCATTGCCATCCCTCCCTGCCACCTAACAGCCAGGAACAGCACTCCTGCTCTTCCCATCTTCCAGCAAATGAGCAATGGGCCTCGCGTGCATCACTGCTGAGAAAGAGGCCGTCCAGACCTGCCCTTGCAGGCTTCGCCCACAGCATCGTGATGCTTCACCCAGCCCCGGCGCTGCAGACGAGCAGCCAAAGGGTGTTTCATCACCCAGCCTTGCAAAAGACCTCGCAGCTCCCGAAACGGGGCTGTCCAGGCTAAAAGGACCAGGAGAAATTAGAGCAACTTTGCGCTTGCCCTCAATTAATGAGTGACCTATTTAGTAGAAATCTGGGCTAAGCGAAGACGGGAGCCAGGAATTGTTGCTTAGTGGCATGGTGGAAAACACTCCGGATCTCTGCAGGGGAGCTTTGGTTTCCTATGGGAGAGGGAAGCCAGTTCCGAGTGTTTCCAGAAAGCATTGAGAAGCGTTTACAGCCGGAGGTGAAAAATCCAGCCCGAGACAACCTCCTGCTTCTGCGTATTTCCCTTCTTGCACAAACTGGCAAAAGTTTGGCCCATGTCCTGCACACTGAAGCAAGGCCAAGCGCTGGCCTGAAGGGCGGCTAGTGGCCACAGCCCCCCTGCAGCACCTTTGCTCCGCTGCCGTATTAACTATCATCACCCATCCCACAGGGATGGCCCCAGGACATCTCCAAGCTCCAGCAGCTCTTTGGAAGCGAAGCTTTGCGATGAGGCACAAACCTCTTCGCCGGACAGAAGGGCTGGAGTATTTGCTTGCTTGATGAAATCCTGCTGATAGCAGGGGTGGCGCTTTGAAAGGCTGCTTTGAAAGGTGCGTGTTGGTGCTACCCAGCGACTATGTTAAAACCAAAGTGCTTAATCTAACAGGATGTGCAAGTTGGACACATCTCCCCCCGGGGACAGCGCTGCCTCCGGGCTGGCAGGTTCCCCTTTGCAGCAGGGCTGGCAAAGCCGACTGCACGGACAGACCTGGGCAGGAGCAGAGCCTGCACCGGGGCCTCTCTGCAGGAAGGAGCCCGCGGGGCCCTTCGCATGTTGGAAGCCCAGGCGCTTCCCAGGCTGCTCCCAGATTCCCACCGGCAGCGCCGGGCTGCACGGGAGGGACTCGCGTGTCGGCTCTGATGCAAGCGAAAACCCCGAGCAGCTTAATCCCTCTCGGAGCCATCTGAAAGGAAAGCTGGGTTAATCCCCAGCCTGGGCTGCAGGGACCCGGGAATGGAGCGTCGAGAAGGCAGCCAGACTGAGTTACGCCATCCAGCAAAGACAAAACAGTCTCTTTCAATACTTGGTTTGAAACTACACGCAAAGCACGCGGGTGTTTGGCCATGCCCGGGTTAGCGAGGCGGGCAGAGGGGCAGCGGATCGGGTGGATGGAGAGGAGCAGCCCCGCAGCGCGGCCCCGCACGGGCACCTCAGCACAGAGCGTTCTCAGCAGAGCCGCTGACACCCCAGTGCGCCCCAACACCCCAGCACACCCCGCTGACACCCCAACACACACCCCGCTAACACCCCAACACAGCCCACTGACATCCCATCACAGCCCGCTGACATCCCATCACACCCCGCTAACACCCCAGCACACCCCGCTGACACCCCAGCACAGCCCACTGACACCCCAGCACACCCTGCTAACAGCCCCGCTAACACCCCAACACACCTTGTTGACACCCCAGCACACCCTGCTGACACCCCAACACAGCCCACTGACAACCCAGTGCACCCCAACACCCCAGCACACGCCGCTAACAGCCCCGCTAACACCCCAACACACCCCAACACTCCAGCACACCCCACTAACAGCCCTGCTAACACCCCAACACACGCCAACACCCCAACACACACCGCTAACAGCCCCACTAACACCCTGCTAACACCCCAACACAGCCCCCAACAGCCCAACACACCTCACTGACACCCCAACACACTCCACTAACAGCCCCAATAACACCCCAGCGCACTCCGCTAACACCCCAACACACTGCACTAACGCCCCAACACACCCCGCTGACACCCCAACACACAGCCCACTAACACCCCAGCACGCCACGAGCTCCAAGGATGCTGGCGGGGAGAGCGAGCGCGGGACTTCCAGCCTGGCACTTTTATCCAGCACGGAGGAAAGGGGCCACGATCCACAAAGGCGGCCGCCCTGCCCTTCCACGGGCGGGATTTGGGCAGCCACATCCTTCCTGGAAAGCATTCCCGGCGGTTTAGGGTTTCTTCCCATGCCACAAAACAGGCCTTGCATGGCAGATCGTGAGCCCCGGCCCCGCCGCGTTAATGGGCATCAGCAGCTGGTGAGATATTTAGAGGAGCGGGGTTGCTCCTGCCAGCCGCGACAGCGCGCCCGGTGCAGGGAAATGCAACGTGCCCAAGGGACACCAGGGAGCCCCAAAGCTGCTCCCGGGGACCGTCGGGGACAGCTCCGCTTCCACGGGCTGCCCCGGGGCTGAACCCTTGGGAAAGTGGGAGAAGGCGGCAGGCCGGGAAGCGGGAGCTGCGGGAAGGAGGGAGCGCGGGCGCCAACCCCCCGCGAGCGGCCGGGGCGGCGGAAACCCGAGTCCTCGAGGAAACTGCAGCTGCCCCGGGGATCTTGGCAGCGGGACGGGGTTGCTGCAAGCGCCTCCTCTCCCTTCTCCCCAGCCCGGTGCGCCGAGGCCGTCCGAGCACACCCTGCACGTGGAGGCGTCTCACGTCACCCGCTTGGGAAAGAGCAAACCCGCAGGGGCTGCACAGACCCCCGGGCGGCCCCATGGGGGCGGCTCTCCTAGGTGCCCTCGCAGCCTTTGGCTACGGAAGGCGCCAGGGAGCACCAACGAGGCGCTCGCTCCCGCATCCAGCGCCCTGCTCTGCCCCACCAGTGCCGGGAGGCTCCCGGCGGAGAGACACCGCGAAGGGCAAGAGCTGCGGGATAAAGAGCTGTGGGTAAGAGGGGAAAAGGTCGTCGAGCAGAGCGATCCGCAGCGATAATCAGTTTATAGGATTTGTTAACAGTTTCAGGCCGCCTTGCCAGGAACTCGCTGCAAGCGCGTCAGCGCCGGCTGTAACACAAACCGCCTCCTGGATGATGTTCCACTATTACCTAGGAACAAGCAAAACAGCGGGGCCATTGTGGCGTGAGTCCCTCTATTAAAAGCTCAATTAATATTTCCTGTGCAGCTTTTGTGAAGAATGGTCGCAGCTGGCTTACCCCCCGCTTCCCTCCTCAGAAGAAAGGGGTCCCGGCAGGGCCGCCAGCACTTGCAGGATGTGACTCAGGGTGTGTTTCTGGCCATACCTACTGTTCAAACAGGGCCCGGTACCTGCCGTTTCCTGAGCCGGACTCGCCTCCTGCAAGCAGCAGCTCCGTGCCCGAGGCAGCGTTAACGCACACTCTGCTGTGCGCATCCTTGTAGCGCTGCTGATCCCCGTGGAGGGGCCCCGAGCACCGGCTGCTGCTGCAGGGAGCCATCGCGGAGAGTAAATTTGCTCAGCGCGCTCACGCGAGGCCTTTGGCACACAGAACCCTCGCCTATTTGCCACCAAGGTGCTTCCTCGGTCAGCTTGAAGGGCTCGATGTGGTTTCTAGCTCCCCTCCACCTCTTTGCTTGGCCGGGGCAACACCCTATGGTTGCTACCAGCTCAAGTCCATGCTTGTCCTCTGGGCCCATCACGACAGCCCGAGCGTGGGCAGCGCCAAACACGGGTGAGCCGCAGCCCCCGCGCTGCTCCCGGGCTCTGCCCTCTGCTCCCGTCCACAGGGCATCACCCCTCGTAGCTGCGGCACAAAAGCGACTCCGGGGTCTGCAATGCACCGGAGCGGGTGCAATGGGAGCGCGCAGGGCGGCGGGAAAGGAGCCGCACGGACGCCGGAGCACGGGGAGCCGGCGCGACCGAGCTCGGCGCATCCTCCTGGGCCTTCCCAGCTGAACGAGTTTGATCCAGGCCTCGTTTTGAAAAGCCCGACTGCACCTCTTGGCATGCGCCGAAGCCGCACGCAAGTGACTCACCCGGAACAAAGAAGGGCAAGTCGGAGAGGGGAAGATTTGCCGTGTTCCTTGAGCAACCTCGGATCCCCACCAAGCTGAGTCAACCACGGCTCCCCCGGAGCTGCTTACATAAACTCGGCTGCATCAAGCGCACGGCTGCATCTGCAGGAAGGTAAAGGCTAGGGCTCATGTTTATCATTAAACACAAGGACTTTTCACAGCAACAAGCGCAAAAGGCAGCCGTAGCACAGGATCGCCTTGAAGCATTCCCTTGAAAAGGTTCAAAGTCTGCAGCCTACAAAGCAGCTAGTGCTCGCTGCCTATGGAAGACAGGAGGAAAAAAGGAGGGTAGTGAACGCGAGCCAAGAGCGCTGCTCTTGGAAACACAACCCAGCGCACCCAGGTCTGAAAAACCTTCCCGGTTCTCCATGCGCGTCGGTGCTATTCCCCTAGCTCCGAAAGGGCCAAGGAAACGAAGCGTCAGCAGCTGCGTTCACCGCAAAACAACCCGCAGCAGCGGGAGGGACGAGGGACCCGCACGCCGCGGGAGACCATGGGAGGAATTGGAGCCGGGCTCGGTCAGGTCACTCCAGAAGTCTCCATGCTAAACTGCTCTCCGAGGGGGAAAAAAAGCTGTGCCACTTTTGTAGTTAATTGTTTGATGAATAAAATACTTGCGAGTCTGTTCGCTCCCGCCTGCTGCAGCTGCAGGAGCCTCCTCAGCTTCTCCACATTTCCAGCTCCCCGAGCTCGGCACTAGCAGTAGGTCACTTTGTGGTATGTAAGAACACGCTGTCGTATTTCAGAACATTTCACGATGCAGAAAGTCACAAATCAACACCTTAAGTCGAAACCGTTCACACCTTTAATATCATGCTGGGAAAAGCATTTGGGCTCAGCCAGCTTCCCTCGAGAACAAGGACGTGGCCTTCCTTTAACACACCAGCTTTCCTCCACGGTCAGGGACAAAACAGCTCCGGCTTTCTTTAACATCTCCCCTAAGCAGGAACCCTCTCCAGGCCGAGCACAACAGCTTCAATTTGCTGGACGCAGCCTCCGTGCAAACCTCCCCCCTTCCTGTTTAGCCCTGGATAATAAGGATTACATTAAAGAGCAATTTCCACATTAGAGCGCGCTGCAAACGCAATTGTTCCACCAAGGGCCCACGAGGAGGGTGGGCATTTCCTCGGCGTCCAGGGGCATCAGGGCGCTTCCTCCCAGGCCGCTTTCCCGTCTTTTGGGCTGGTGTGAAATCAGGGGGATTTCAGTGCGATTAAGGAGCAGATGGGGCTCACGGAGCTGGCTAAGCAACAAATCTTCTAAACTGGAGAATGTCGTCGAGAGAAATTAAAGCCTCGTGCAAAAAAAAGCGAACTTAGGGTCGTAGGAATATTCGGGGTGGAAGGGTCATTTAGCCCAAGCTCCTGCTCAGAACCGCCTGAACCGCGAATTAGATCCTTTACCCTCACTGCAACAGACATTTTAGGAAAAAAATAATAAAAAAAACACAGAAGAAGCCACATATAAGTTCCTGGAAGCTCCAAGCAATGCACTTGCACCAGCCAAGGGAAAGAACAGTTGGAACGATGCAGCAGCAGAATGCATGAACGGGGAGGCTTAAAAACAAAACAAAACAAAAAACCCAAAAAACCCCACCCCAAAATCTCAACACAAATAGAAAAGCCACCTGCACATGTGAATTTTAACAGCAATCAGCCTTCCCCTTCCTAAGATAAAGGTCTTAAGCTGCCATACAGTGAAGAGGCTTGACAGAGTAGCAAGTATCTAGCTCTTCTGGATGCTGGAAAACACAGAAGCCAGGGTATAAATCAATTATTTCTCATTAGCAATACTCTGCACTAAGCAGAGCAGCAGGCAAGCCGGGACAATGCCCCACGATGAAAGAGATGCTACTAATAAATGAGACCCAGAGAGCATCCTTGCCTCCTTTCAGAGCCTTTTACAGAAGAAAAAAAAAAAGGCTCTCAATTGCTTCTAATAAGGCATGGCTTAAATTGGCTAAAAAATAATGAACCAGTAAGTACAGTGCACATGTGAGCCTACCGCACTGCAAATTATGGAGCCTTCTGATCGGGGGTGCAAGAAGGGCAGCTCGAGTTGCTGTAACGAGGTTGTTAATTGCTCTAGAGCTCCAATCGCAGCCTGGGGACTCGCTGAGAGCCCCCGTCACAGTAACACCCTCACCAGGGCTCTAGGACAGCGCAGGGAGCATGAGAGTTCAGCTCTTGTGCTTTATGGCCACTGCTATATCCGTAAGGACTTGCATTTGCCTGGGATTGCCTACAGAATTCTCTTGTCTTTGCATGGTAACAGCTAAGAGGAAACCCCATTCTAAAACTTTTGCAGAACTGCGCTGAAGATTAACAGGTTTAACACTTTCAGGTGTAAATGCCTTCATTACAAACCCAAGGATTACACAGCAAATGAGCGTTCAGTCTAACACCTTTAGGAAAGGCTGGCATCGTGTTGAGTGCTCACGTGTCTGCTGCAGACTGGGGTTTCCTGCAGCAGTGACAGCTCTCGCTGCAGCTCACGCTTTGATGCGGGACTGAACTCGATGCACAGACCACGTTTGAAAGATTAGGGGGCATCCATGCTCTTTTGTACTAAAAGGCGGTTCTGAGAACTCCAAACCAACATATCTTGACCCTCCAAGCATCAGGAACCTTCCCTGTCTGCACTGTTTATTGACGACATTTTTGTTTTTGACTTTGATAACCTACTTAAATGAACAGAGGAAATAATCTCTTCTCCTCAAACTAGTGATTCTCTCCCGCTTTAGCACTTCACATCAAAGCAAGAGGAAAGGTAGCAGGAAATCCCAAGAAGCCACTATGAAAACAGCTGTTGAAAAGGCAAAAGGAAGCAATGATGCTTCCACGTGTGCCAACGCATGGTGCCAGATGCTCTGTCTAGACAGGACATAACCCAGCATTCAGGTACCACTTTTCAGAAACATACAATCTCTGTATGAGCCATTACTCATAAAGCATCCGTATATGGAGGAGGTTGACTTCTGAGCCTTGAAAATACCCAGGCAGAGGAGTGAGCTGTTCCTTCTTGAGCCTCCAGCTAACAAAGAGAACGTTCTGGACACAGCAAACTTCTCCAAATTCGCACTGGTGACCGGCAGCCTTTTGGCCTCACCAGGTTATTCATCTAAGTGTGAATGAGCACACAGAGGGTCCTCCAGCTAGGAGAGCTCCTACCTTCTCAGGGTAGGTCCTTACTTGTGGAGAATGCACAGCAGCTGCGGAAGAGCACGGCCTTGTTCCTCCCTGCCACTCGAGAAGGACACGAGCACAAAGTGCAAGTTGGGCGACCTTGAAGTACAGAGATTTCAAAATGAAAGACCTCACCCAGCAGTAAAAACGTGGACTGTGCCCAGGAACTGCGATACGCGCGTGGGAATGGTCTGAAAGAGCTAACATACAAAACATTTACACAATAGGCATCTGGCAGCATTTTCAGACTTTTTTTTTAATTTATTCTGACATGCCATAAAGGAATAAATTACACTGTTAAAGAATTACCAGCAATAAAAGTATTCTTTCTTTCAGCTGGGCTAGAATAGGAGTGAGAAGGAAGACAGCCTGGGGCAGTAACCAATGTGAACTCTGCATGGTGTGAGGCTGTCCCCAAGAACAAGTATAAATCTGGTCAGGTCATATCCACTTCACGAGAACTTGAAAGAAAATGCCTTGGTTTAAAACCCTCCAAATACTTCCATTCAATTTTTTCTCAAGACTAGCAATCACAAGTCAGTCCAGTCGCTGCATGACATGGCAACACATAAAGGCTACCAATACTGGGTCTGCAAAAGATGCCGTTTTTGTTTTTAAAAAATCCAATCTCAGAAGAGAGGGCTGGGTCTCAAACAGGTTATAAAAATGCAAGACTGCCCCTTCCCCCTCAAGGAAAAAATACAAAATTTATTTAAAAACAAAAGCGAGGAAGAGTTACAATACTAAATCTAAAATGATTTAAAAGAAACATGACTTCTTTTGCTGAACAAATGGCCTTGAAACCTGGTTTTAAAAAAACAGGGGTGATGTAGATTTCTTAAATTGAATTAACAAGGCAAATTAAAAAAAATCTCATTTCCTTACAGAAACAGTTTTTAGTTTTTAATGAACTTGTAAACAAAAAAGCTCCCGCTTCAAAATAAAAACAAAATCCCAGATCGTATAGATGTTTACAGTGATTACATTTATCTAAGCAACTTACATACAGGTTCAGTTGTAAGATGTTAACTAAATTTCTGTGACAAATATGCTGTTTTTTTTTTCTTTTATACCAAGAACATTATAGAGTTAATGCAGAGTCCTAAAGATTATCTAGTAGTCGCTAAGTTTCTCTTAAGTCTTCACTTTAGATGCTGTTACTTCTAGCACAGGTAAGCAGGCAGAGTCTTTCATATGCTTAAAAACTGGAATCTTTGGTTACTACCATGTCAGCTGGCTTGGTATGTTGCACATAGAAGCCAACAACTTTAAGAATGTTTTAAGTGTACAACTTTCAAAACCCAGGGAGGAATAACCAGAAAAGAGTGCACAATTGTGAGCATTTACAATTATCACAACTGTTGCCGAAGACTGTTCATGCCATTCTTCCAAAACAATGAGATCTCATAAGCAGTGTAGTTCAAAGTAAAAAGGTAACAAAAATTGGCATATGCACAATTTTCTCCACTTGTGTGTCAACCATTAGTTAACTTTTCCACTTGAAAAAAATGCAATAGAAAACTGGACACCATGTTTCACTATCTCAGTAATATTCACAATTACAGCTGCTACAACTCAAAGTGCAGCATCATCGACGCTGCCCAGAGCCAGTTTATACTGATATTAAGTTCTTTACACCAAGTAAATGGTTGCCCACAGCCACTGGCAAGTGTACTTATGAACTAAAATTTCTAGGATTTGGGGAGTGACAAGTCCTGCTCCGATCTGCTCTGCTTTGTCCCATCCTCTCCATGCTCAGAAACCTGCAAGATAAACACAAGGGCATCTTACTGGCACTGGAAGGAAATGAGAAACGGTCTCCATGGCAGAGGAATTAAATATCAACAATTATGGTCGTTCACAGGGGAAAATGTTGTTTCCTTTTAGAACTGCAGAGTTCCCAATACCCCCTTCCAAAGCTCACAGCATTTGCCATCACTCTTCAGCTCAAACACACACCTCTCGCTTGCACCTACTGCTGCAAGGGAACGCACTCTTATGCACCAGCTTCATACCACATTCCTCAGACAGGAATTCAGACCAGCAGTTTGAAAACAAGATGTGTTATTGCCACCAGGAAGCAGGATGTAATTTCATAGGATTGTTTTCTCCCAGTCTGCAATGCCTCGTGTTTATTTCCTTGAATGTCAAGCTGTCATCTGATTGTGGCTGTGCTCTTCAGACACAGTATGGCAGTATCACCCGACAGAAGGAGAAACAAGCAAAAATAACTTACCTTACAGTAACTGGTGTTTGCTACGTGCTCGGATGTTTGACTCTCTGGGTGACCAGAACAGAAATGAGAACCTTTGGCAGTGACTCTGAACCCAGCCTACCTTCTGTCCTTGGAGGGACCAGCGAAACTACTTGTTCTCGACATCCCACATTCCCTGCCACACAATTGCTGCAGTGCTCAGAACTCCAAATGACAAGTTTGTAGAAAGGGGAGAGTGAAGGAATACATGCACAGAACTCGAAGAACCAGTTACTGCAAGCTAAGTCAGCCTTCTCTTTGTGTCATTCCTTATATTCCCACTTCTGGTGACTCAGGTTGTACTATGGTGCTATTATGGGGGTGACAGGAACCTCCACCACAGGCTACTTGGCCAAGCCAAGTTTCCGTTCTGAATGCCTTCCAAACAGGATAGTATTTTGTGAATGTATGGATGAACCTCAACAACAACTTGGAGTTTTTGCAACAGAAATATCTTCCAAGTGACTGTAAGACTGGAGCTGATCTCAGCTACAGCTTTGCTGTCATCTTGACAGGAGCAAATGCAAGTCTTAGAACACAGACAGACATTCAGATAGCACCTGTATCTGGATAGCACCTAGAAAATAACTTAAGCTCTTTCGGGTTACAGGTAACTTGGAACAGATTCAACAGCTTGCTTTCAACTCAAAATACTGAAGGATATTTTCCTGAACCGAATGCTAAAAACTCTGAAAAAAAAAAAAAACCTGCAGCAGAATCAAGACAGACACTGCTACTTGAGTGTCAGTTCCCACAGACGCCCCGGTAATCCCTTAATTCCACTAGTATCAAGCTCCCCATAAACTTGATTTGATCAGTTCGACAGAAAGTTATACTTTTTTTTCCCCCCACCTAATGTGTTCAGCAAGGAACATTAATTCAATATTTGAATCACCAAAGCAGCAGCATTGGTTTAGAAGCCTTGACCATTCTAATGAAAACGGGATCTTGAACTTGAGGGAAAAATAGGCTACCAAGTTTGTTTTGGGCTACTAGTCTCTACTAAGCAAAACTCAGGAAAGTTACATCACTTTTGAAAGGTAGAGCATGATGATACAGACTCCATTTAACATCAAATAGTTGGAAAAGTAGCCAGATGACTTGATAAATGTAACATGGACATCCTTGGCAGGCCCTTATAGTTAGGAAAGCACCTAACCTGTAAATACATAGACATCAGTCATCTGGAGAATGGGTTTGTTCAATTCAGATCCATTTTAAGTAGCTCAAGAAACTAAACTTGCATAGGCCAAAGCAATGTTCCTATCGAAACTGCAACACACTGCTGCCTTCTTCAAAGTAAAAGCCTGAAAAACTACTGGGAGACATAAGAAGTGACAGTTAGACACATCTAAACACAAATCTTCTAAATCTCTTTAGATTAGAAGTACTCAAAAGCAAGTGCTCATGGGGAAAAGACTTCCCAACTCCACAAGGAGCAATCAGAAACTAGATTCAACCCGAAGTCCCTTGCAAGTTCTTTTAAGACTATGTAGATGAGTTCTCAAACTCAGCTGCTAAATGGTCAGGGGACACACAGACTTTGCCAGGGTTAAGAATATGCTAAAACATTTCTGCAGGCAGGTCTCTAACACGAGTCTTTCCTATGTAGAGGACAAGTTCAAATCTGCACATTTATCATTGCTCCTCATCACCCAAGACGTTACCTGGAATTCTGATAGCTCCAGGGCCATATGAGGGGTGCTCAAATTGCTTTATCCTTCCTGTAAGCATAGATCTGATCAAAAGCAGCAGAATAACTGCACTGGCGGGCTCCAAGGAGCTCCTGTACTTGAGGGGCGTTCAGGCTTTTCTGCTATTGAGCAGATGGAAAAACAAACAGGAGCTTTGAATTGTCAACTGGCTAATCCTCAAGCAGTGAACAAACTTTTAAGTCTGTTCTGAGAATTCCTGCCACTACCAAAGCCTTTCAGTGAATGCTAATAGCACTGCTGACAGGCTACAGAATTCTGCACTGAAGTGAATTAAGGACATCTCTTGCAAATAGAATTGATTAAATGTATCTTGGGGATTGATAGTTATGGGTAGGTTTTATATGAGGGAAGTTGACTGCACGTGTGGTCACAATGTGCACCTCAACAGCCAGGACTGCCAGGAGATACAGAGCCAGAAGCAGAGCAGAAGCTGCATCCTTGAAACAGCTCCCCTTCCAACTTCCAAAAAGGCTGATCCTGCCATTATAAAAGACACTGTACAGGGCTCCAGAAGAGGGACAGATGAGAGGAAAAAATGGGTCTGAGTTAAGCCAAGAATATCTGCAAATGAGCATACTTACGGTGTAAGTAGGGTAAATCCATGGATTAATTTGGATGAACTAAGATTCTTCCAAGATGCATGCTTTCCACAGTACTTGCACTTTATACAGCATACTCCAAGATTCTTACCAATAATTGACTGTGCATATTACTATCACCAGTACTCTTATTAAACTGGATATAGTGGCAAAGTGGGTGCAACTGCCCACAAAATAAAATCCAACGTTCATACAAGCTAATTTAAGCCAGTTTCTATTTTCACACCTTCACTGTAAACAAGAACTGTTGCTGTGATGCAAGGAATTTGCATTCTTGCTCAGACTGTTTCCTCCTGCTCCAACAGCCAGCCTTTCCACATACCCCCCCAAAATAAGGCTTGATTCAATGGTAGATTCTGAATTTCAGGAAAAAGAAAAAAAAAATCCAAACCCCGGTATTTAATCAGCTTGTCTATTACATACTAGTGTTTTGGCTGAAATTAATTTGTTTGTAGCCCTCAGTATTGTAAGGTCTGTCAGCTTCAGCAAAGCAAGCTGGTTTTCTGCCACAAAGAATCTGACATTTAAATGTAGCTTACTGAAAATGTGTCTTCATGAAACTTTCAGTCTGAGTCTTGGGGAAACCAGCAGATACCTCACTTCAGTGAGAAGAACTAAGGAAAACAGTTGTGCTTTTATTAAGTTACTTTAATACCTGGTAAGATTTCAGTACTGCCACAATACAGAAACAGTGTTCTGGGAAACTGATGGTCAATGTTGCAAGCACAATGCAAAGTTTCCTCTGCATGTCCTTGCCTCCTAGGCTGCCCTGTTAGCTGAACGTCTTGCAGTTCTTACCTGCACAACTGGCAACACTTTGTTTGGATCTGCAGGTCAGACCTTCCAGAGAAGGGACAAAACAAGCCAAATTTACTGCCCATGCTTCTCAGCACGCAGCAGAACTTGCTCCACTTTCCTCAAGTGAATGTTTGCACTCGGATTCACCTGTTAGCAGTGGCTGCAAGCAAGTGTGCAACCTGGGACTATACAAGCCACACAGAGCAAGTTTTTCTGCTGGGGAGAAGGCACTTCAAAGCATTCATTATTGGTGAGAACTCCTGAGAGGGATTACAAACCGAAGGCAAAGCTATAATGGCTCGATGTGACTGCAGCAAGGAGGACTGGCATTCCACTTGGGCAAGCCTGCCAGTTCAAAGCACACTCAGCTGAGCCACAGGCATTGCAGCCATACCTTAAGGCCAACTTCTGTCAGTTTAAAAATAAAGCAGCTGCCTATACCTTCAGGAAAATAAGAAGGCTTGTATTTAAAAAGTTTCAATGGGACTAATATTTTAAGAAAAAGTGCCACTGTCTCCGTAAGGTCCAAAATGAAGGTAAGGACAAAACAGTACTGAGGAGCAGCAAGCAGCAGCAATACCTCAGGATGGGAGTTAACCCTGGCTTTTCTGTTACTCATTCGGGCAGCTACACTGGATTCAATTTTCTGCATAGCTCATCCTGAAGGATCAATTTCACATAAGGACTGGCTGCAATAACCACCTGCTGTACCAATGTTTCATTCTAGTGACTTATGCTGGGATATTTACTTGGAAAACATTAAAATTTAACAAGTCCCCAGAATGTGTAAAACCCATCTTATACAACTTTTCAGAACCCCTCACTTTAAGGCCACCAGATCTTTAATATTTCACATTTTCCCTTGAAATCACCACCTAGAAACATTAAACAGTCCAGAAACCTGAAGACCCACTCCAGAGCATCCAAACACTTCAGAAAATTGTGACTTGGCAGTCCACAGCACTTCAGGTTTATTTCTCCATTTAAGCAAGACACTCTGAGCTCACTGGGCCAAACTGGCCTTTACCTCTGGACCAAATGCCTCAATGTAAACCCTCCGGAGGAAGCCACATAACTCACAATTTTCTGTTTACAACATTTCAGCCATACAGAACAGAAGCAAACCCACAGCATTACTACAGCTGGAGAACCCAAAGTCTCTAGATCCTTGTCTAGTTGATGAGAATTACCCCTTAAGAAGTGTTAGGTCTAGGATTTTGGATTGCATTATATATTTTTATGTAAATATATATGTATATATTCATATGCATATATATGAATATAAATAAATAAAAAGATAACACATTCCCAACACCAAGTCAGTTTTTTTTTCTTTTTTTTTCTTTTCTTTTTTTTTTTTTTTGGAAAGGGGTTAATGCAGGAGCCAAAGATGCAGTGGTTAAAATGACCCAATATCCCCAGAAGAAATGATATGAAGAACAAGGACATTTTGGTATAAAGTTAGTAGTCAAATTCTCCAAGGACGTCTTTTGTTTTAGCTTTTTGTGTGTTTTTTTTTCGGTTGTTTGTTTTGTTTTGTTTTTAAATGAACAGCCAAATATATTTTAAACCACCTCCTTGATCTAACACTTGAATTGCCGACATTGTCCAAATTAGTGTAATTTTTTTTTTCCCTGTAACGTCCCTTGGTTCTTGGCTACTAACCTTTCATGTTACTCTTGGATTTGTCAGTTTGCTTGCCTGTGGGGGTTTGGGCCTGCTGCCCCTGCCCACTGGAAGAGGCTGCCTGCTGTGCTGCTTTCTGCTTTAACATTGTCCAGTCAAATGTGTAGTCATATTGGTGGTTCAGGGTCCTAGAAAAGAGCAAAACACTTCACTGTAACACGTAGCTATCTTGTTGCTAATATCAAGACTTTGTTAAAAACCCAGAATTAGAAATTAAGCTTTATTTGTAACCTGCTTGGGAAATCACAAATGGTATAGAAGTGCTAGCTAATAATAACTCAAAGGGATTCTTGAAGCAAGCTCAAATACCATCAAGCAGTGTTTTCTCTGTTGTTTATGTCCAAGTATGAATGTGTAAAAGCATTTCCCAATAACCCAGCTATCCCTTAGTCTGCAATGCGTTTCTGAGCTCTTCTTTTTCTTGAAAGACTATGGTACTATAAATCCCAGATTCGCCAATAAATATTTCTGGAGATTCCAGAAACCTGGATATTCTTGGTAGCCTCCACAGATCCCATTCACTCTACAAAGTTGGGGTTTTGTTCTCATTTATTCAGCAAGTGCAAACAGCACAATTTATCTCCACTGAAGTTCATCTCCCAGGTATCACTGCTAGTCCCATCACCAGTCTCTGAACATAAAAAGCTTCCAACACTTCTACAAAGGGATCAATTTATTAACTCACTTGCAATATCTGGCATTGATTGTCAGATCATGCAACTCAAAACAGGAGAATCTTGTCCTTTGTACTTAATATTGTGTGTTTTTCCCCCCTTCTGAATTGAGTCAATTTTCAAACTCTTAAATGTAAAGAAAATGTCAGAGGAACCTGCTACATCATACACACATGGGTCAGGTTTCTACAGAGTAAATTCCACAAAACAGCTACTGACTAGTACAGCACTGACAAAGTTCTGTACTTTTCTACTTGGAAACTGACCTGAAAAGAATACGGAATAATTGCCTCAGATACATGTAATCTGGTGCCTCTTCAAAGCGCAGGCCACGACAGTAGTTCAGATACATGGCAAATTCTGCAGGGAATCCCTGTAAATCAACAGCATTAATCAAGCCATGACTTGCAACAAAAAGCCTTTTACAACCCCACAGAAGGCAAAAATAGTTGAATTGCATATATGATGGCATACAAAACTGTCTGAAGATTCAAATCTAAAAATTACACTTTGTCTGTAGTTATTCATCGATGCTGTATTTCACAAAGTTGATTTCGTCAGCATGTTCTCAGGTATGCACTCCTCCTCAGTTGACAGAATTGTTAGCTGATATGTTTTGCTTTACTCATCCTAACTAAACTTAGTTCTTATTAACCAAGTCTCCAAAAGGAGTAAACAATGGTGTTTTAAAGATTCCACTTCATACATTTTCTTGTATATAAATACAGTAGAATTAAGAAGAGTTACCACTATTAAGTGTGAGAACTTAAAACATGAAAAATCCTCTTTCAAGGATTCCCTACTTAATGCATTTGCACGTTCATTGCTACACTAAGCCCAACTCTTGAGCAGGCAATAAGATAGTGCTGTACTACAAGAGAAAAAAAATATGGGGTGGAACAATTTAGTCATTTGGAAGAAGTCATCTCACTGTAAGGGTGTAGAAACATTAATGACTGGAAAGTCTAATCCTTAGTTCTTCCTATGCAGTGTTTAGGCACTAGCACCTGTTCCCAAGGACCTCTGCAACAAAGACATGGCAGCCACAGCTTTGAAGAGACAGAGAAGAAATCCTCTGAAGACCTAAGAATAGCACTGAGAAACTGCTTGTCTGCAACATACCTTTCAAGATTACTGACATGCAATTCTACTACAGCTTCTGCTTGAGATATAGAAAATAACCCGAAGAACTTAAAGCAGCAGCAACGTAGCTCTGCCTTGGTTTTACTCATGCAGAGGGCACAAGTAAACGTACAGCAGAATTTTAAGAAACAAGCCCTGCTCAAGAAAACTTGTGAGCCTGCAGAGCAGGCAGTCATCAGGAACCAGAATGACGGCTGCCTGAAACGCTCTAGTGAGTGGCAGAGGATGCCTGCCCTGTAACACATTCAGTCTTGTCAGGTGGCCAGCATGCAAGAAATTCATGACTGTCATAAAAGCACCAGTCCTGCATTGCATGTGCTGCTGAATATCTGATACATTGGCTCTAGTTTTAGAAATATCAAAGAAAAGAACTTCCATTTCGCTGCATGACACCATTTGGAAACTCTTACCTTACACAAAACCTCAACAGGAGTGGACATTTTCTTTTCACTAATCTTTTCATACTTTTGCTTCTTTGTTGCAGCCTGTGGAACATTTAGGTCACAATATAAGAGAGATTGTGCAACACCAGATTAACAGTAGCAAAAACAGAAAAAAAAAAACAAAAAAAAATACAAACCAACAACAACAAAAAAATACCCACAAAATTCCCTTGGTCAATCAGAAATATTTTACATGAAATCTCCAAGTCCCACACACTTACTGCAAAGAGAATGAAGGTCAATCTGGTATTAAGATTTGGACACAGTTTAATACCATTTGTTGCAGTCTAATGCTTCCATCACATGGCGCAGCTCGTGTAGTTCTAGCTGCTGCTTTTGTCCATTAAATAGACAAGACTTGCATATCCATTTGCCAAAGTTGTATTAATTCCCACTCAGCACCCTATTCAAGGGCTGCCTGTGTGTTTCAGCAAGCATCCATTACATTCATTTGCAGCTGAAGAGTTCTAGTGTTTCACAAGCTGCTTGCCTATTTAAAAGTCTTAGATCTGCAGCTGCAACACCATCTGAGTTACACAACTCCCACATGGAGGAAGAAAAACAATTAAAAGATGGAAATAAACTATTGAAGTCCATATAATAGAAATATTTGCCACACTGGTACTTTGTTACCACACATGATAATACTTGAAACAACTCTCTTCAGCCATGGCATGAACTAGACTGAAGATATCACTACAACTTAACTTGCTAAGCAGGAAGCTGTTTCTATGCTTTCTGCAGCAACTGAAGAAGCCTCTAAAAAGGTTACTTTCCACTTCCCAAAGAAAGTCTCAAACTAGAGCAGCAGAATAACAACTTTGCAAGACTGACGTAAGCTATTGTTTAGCATAAATTTTAAGAGACTTAAACAATACACATTCTGCCTGCTGCACAATAAGCAGAAAGAACCTTTCTTTTACATTCTATAAATATCATGCCTTAGAAAAACCTACGCAGATCAACAATAAAGCATCACACTCAAACTATAAAAGGTAGGAGTGTGTGTGTGTAAAGTTTAAAGAAAAAAGGGGGAAAAAAAAAAAGGCAACAGAGCCTACCTTTAATCCTTGCCAAGGAAGACTGGTTCTGTTAAAGTACATCAATACATAGCCTAGAGACTCCATGTCATCTCGACGACTGTAAAAAGGCAAGTAAAACCACTGGATTACAAACTTCAGCATTTTAGCCTTTATTCCAGGTAGTATGAACATTGCAAAGTTAAAAACAAGAATTAAGGAACACAACCTAAAAAGAGGCACTTTTCAATACAACTAAGACACCTGGAAGTATAGGACATCACTGGCACACATGTAACAAGCCATCAAAACCAGTCTTTTAATCCTACAGGCAAGTCAATACATGTTATGCATGGCTAAGTTCTTTACATCTGCAGGTACATTATAATACACAGGGAAGCATGAAACTTTGCAAAAATAAAGGAAAAAAAATTAAATGCCTCTTCTATATAACTACGTAGTCTGGATTCAAAACTAAAAGTTTTACAATGCATTCTCCGGTATATACGATTTTAAAAAGTGCAATGTTACTTCCTTAATGAAAATGATCATCTTTGGCCTTCTACAGATCTTTCCCTAAACCTCATCAATACTCAGAAGACCAGTGCATTTTCAAAGCGCCCAATTTCATTCTTTATTTCTAACAAAGGAAATTGAAGAAGTATCTCAAGTATCTCCATGTTATTTAAAAAAAAAAAAAAAAAAAGGGTATTTAGAAGGATGCATGTATCATTTGAGAGGTGCTGCTTTTCTTACATTCCAAACCAAATTTCAATGCAGTCTGGAAACTTTGGAAGTTAAGGGTGCGTAGAATTAATGGAGAATCCACCTGCAAACTCTCATCTAAAGGGCTTCCAATGTGCTCTGTACTGCACATGCTCTAGATGCAGGCTCCAGCAACACGAACACTGCCATACTTTGCCACACAGCTTTCGTGATTACTAAGGCCAGCACAGATAACTGGGGTGGGGAAAAAGTTCCATGACTGTTTCTTCCTGGCGAAGTTGCCTCTTCCCAGCTATGGAGGGACTGTCCCTCTACTGTCAACGCCTATTTTACATGATACAGAAGAGTAATTTATTCTGTTTTTTTCTCCCCTGAATTCCTAGGGAACCTGTCAGGTTTCCCCACCTCTCTGCTGCCCAAGCAGGATCTGCAGGAAGTGTATTCAGAAGATGGCAGAAAAGGCTTTACTCCTCCCACCACACCAAGAAGCAAAGGGCTGACGGGGCAGGGTGCCAACAGGATGACACATAAGGCTGAGAGTAAAACGAGACTTTCACTTGAGCACGACCTAAGGGAACAATCTGAAGGAACCAGAACAGTTCTGCTGCTCCTAGAACTTCATATTAGAAGAAAAACTACAGGTGAAGATTCACATCACAGCCAAGCCAATATAACCAGCAGTTACTGCCAAAAAGTGCCTGTCTACCCACTCCTGAATATTGCACCAGCTTCCTAACCTTCGTGAGGGCCAGTTCAGGGAGTTGCATCAGAAAAGTCAAGCTGGTTCCCTGAACCAGTTCACTCCAAGGACAAACAAGTCCTAGGGTCAAGGGAGAGAAGAGGGGTTCATTCCTCCCAACAGCACCCAGTTATTAGGTCATCTCGGCTGGAACATGAAACCACAGTCAAGGTCAAAGGGGTGAAAAAGATAATAAATAAGACCACAAACTCCAGCCTGCAGAACTTCTAGTTCCATTAGAGGAGCAGATTTTAATCATCAACAGAATCCAGTGAACCAGTACAGAACCACGGATCTACAATTAAAACTCTAGGAGAAGGTGCAGTGGATTCAGCAGGCATAAAGGCTTTAATGGATTCCACTCACCACGCAGTTCATTCTTTTATTGTTTAACTACATGCTTCTGTGGTAGAAAGTACAAAATTCAATTTCAAACTTTTTTTTTTGAAATACTACCTTTAAGTATATACTGACAAAAGTGTATATACTGACAAAAGTGTATTTGAAAGACAAGATGATCATCTCTATTATTAAAACAAGAAATGGAGACTTTCACCAACAGCAACTCAGAAATAGGTGCCCTTACATATGAGAAGACATATTGTGTACTAGCTTAAGTAAAGCACTATCAAACAAAATATCCTGCCAGAGAATCTGGGTCTGGCTTTTCTTGTTTACAGGAGCATTATTTGTTCGCTTCTCTGCTGCTTCTAGATGGTTTAATGACTTTTTAAACATAGACCACATTACATTTCAGATTTCATCAGAATTACCAATGCCAGCAGAGAGGCCACAAGATCTCCCAATGAATTTAAAAGCAATCACGCTTTGCAGCTCCCTTCCTACATTGCACAGGCTCGCCCAGCTACTGCATTACAAGAACAGCTTACAGTCTGCAGTATGTGTGTGCTTAGTTCAGAAATTACACCCATCATTTGTTTTATTATCAGTTAAGCTTGAACAATGACACCGAATCAAGGAACCCTAAGAAAATTAATATACACTTTTTCATATAAAATTAGTTCAGAAACTTCAAAATTTTACAAGACCATCTTATAACCTCCAAGAACTCCTTAAACTCACCTCTGCTCAATGCCAAGATGCGCATTGATACTGGCGTATCGAGCTGTGCCAGTGAGATTTTTGTCTTCTCTGTATGGTATGTGTTGTCTTGTCCTGTTGTCCCGGTACTTTTTGGCCAAACCAAAGTCAATAAGGAATAACTTAAAAAGAGAAATGAAAACAGATTATATTCTCACACAATATAAGAAATTTCAACCTCTTTTACTATGTAATAGCTATAATTTAAGAAAACCACACAATGTAAGAGCCTACAGTTTAGAGGAAGCAAAGTAACATTGCAGAGTCTTGACTAGCAAGTTCAAAAATCTTTATACTGAATTAGTTCAAGCCTTTTCTCAATCCAGTGAAAAAGATTAGATTGTGCTACTCAACACTTGTAGCTTAGTTCTAAGCTATTTTGTGCTACTACTATAGTCTGTATCACACTAGTTCAGTAACTACAATGCATTATTTAGGAAGGGAATTAACGTGCAAAAATACATTTCACAAAAATCCACTCACACTGAAGCAGTTTACACATACAGGCAGTTAATGGCAGCTCAGCAACTTAATGCTAATGATGTACTGTACTTCTCTACTTAATCAGAAAGAACACAGGCCATTCTGCAGAGTAAAAGGCCAAAAGCTTCAACAACAAACAAGAGCCCTTGCTTTCATCATATGTCCATTTTAAGACTACCAGAACACCATCACGACAGCATGGAACTCTGTTGATTATATTAATAGAGTCAGGAAGCTGCAGTCTAGCATATGGAATCCAATTAAGGCTTCTTCGCCCAATGATCTGGTATTTAGCAACTAATGAGCGTGTGCTAATCAGCATGCTAGCAGCCAACCTACCTACAAAGGTTAATACAGATTCTACCTTCTTGTGTCAAGATTTTAGGACTAGATAACAAAAGCTAAGGTAGAAGGATATATGAAGCATTTCAAGCTCTAACAACAAATCTTCGAACTAAATGTCATCGAGTGGAACGCCCGATTCCATTGCTCAGATTAACCCTGCAAGATCAAGAACACCAATCCCTATAAATACTGGTAGGCTGCTGTTGGGGGATAGGAAAGGGGAGGTGATGGGAAGATGACATGGTTAAGTTCACTAAAAATCTATTCAGTATCACTTAAAAGTGGTTCCAGAACAGAAGACTTTAAATGCAAACAAGTAACAGAGACTGACTTGTAGTTGAGTCTGGAGCCAGAAAGGCAGGTTCATTCGGGCACACTAGAGCTGTGTGAACTTCAAAGTGACACTTGGCAAGAAAGAGACTCCAGAAAGATACTGAAGATCTGAAGATTTCTGAAGTGCACAGCTGCTATTTTTTAGAATAGTTGGTTGTAGCTTTAAAAAAAAATTAATTCAGTAGTCTAGAAAAATACCCAAAAGTTGTCTCAAACAGATGAGAGCACAGAATACCCTGAATTGAAGTCTTGCCGCAATTTCTGTGCAACCACAAAGCCTGGTTCTTCCACATTTGCTTTCTACAAGTTGTTCCACTGAAAGTCACCCTCAAAGCCTAGGTGGCTTTGAACAAGATGTCAAACAAGCTTTAAAGTCTCCTCCGCTGGTCAGACAACAGTTTGGAAAGCTGGAATGAGGTGAGGAGGGAGGTACTGGGTACAGCTACCACTAGAGGCAGGTTATTTAGTTAATGAGCAAGAACATGTTCTCAAGCTACCAGGAAAAGATTGATTTTGATACCGAACTGTTAAGCCAGATAGTATAAAGCTTTATGCAATTACTATACTGCAAATTCAACTCCCCTAAAAGGAAAACTTTCTCAAATGCCATTCCCTATTTTCTGACTAAAGCTCTGTAATCTGCTGACAGCCTCTGATGTATAGGTGGCAATAACCACTTTTGCAGGACATTTGTCAATTAGTTTATGCAAAATACTATGCCTTGAGCAGGGAGAGGAAAAACAGCACTATGCACATAGCCAAAATACTGTCACTGTGCAGGAAGTTTTATACTTTCCAGAACTCAAAATCTTTACTTGCTTTATCTAATTCTGGAGGATCTTCCCAATAATAATGTTATGAAGGGGAAAAGTCACAAATCTACAATCTATTGTTAACATTGGAAGTATGCCTTTAAGAGATAAATACTTGCTGTCTAGCCCTTAAATTTATTTGGTACATACAAACACAGTCCTGTTTTTCACTAGCAAAGTAACTGGATATTATCTGACAGCACAGAGTTCTCTGGGGAAGTTTACTTTGTTCCCTAGCTGGGGCTTATTATTTCCTATTCTAGATAGGCAGAAGTTAATGGAATAAGATCACCTTGAAAGAAGTTAAAATGGAAGATATAAATCTGATTCGAATGAGCACAGAATCGACCGATACCGGCCAGCATTGACACGTAAGTATTTCCACAGGTAATCTCATACCACTTTGGTTCTGTTTCTTGCATGATCAGCAGGAAACCGGAGAAGCAGAGCAAGATTTCTGCCAAGAGCAAGTAGGGAAGCAGATCAAAGTTTCTGTGTCAACTGATAAGCAAGTTTGAGGAGGAGATAACACAAGTCTGTCAGTGTGCATAGCACAGCTAACTGCCTGGTGTCTAGTAAGTGAAGATTACTGTTGTGGAAAGCTGCTAACTGATGCCATGGACACGCTCCCGAGCTATGATCTGTACTCAGCAATTTCCAAACATCCTACTAGAAACCAGTGCACGTCTTCATTTCTTTGCAATCCATCTTCTCTTGAGGGAGGCAGGAGTTGTACACTTCGCTTTACAATACAAGCTCGTGCTTATCCAAGGCACAGCATATTGGACTTATTTCATTTTGAGCCACTGGGCTTATCAAATAAGAGATTCTCAAACAGTTGAAACTTATGAAGAAAATCTGTGCAGGGAAAGAGCCTGGCAGAAGTGATGGCGGAATTTCTTCATGTGCAAAGACGCTGCAGAAACCCTTCAAGAAGGCAGCAAGCCAGCCCTACACCCTGATGTTCTTCTGGAAGGGCATGTCTACCCCTTCAGTACATGGAACAGATTGCCTTTGAGTTTTTAAAGACCAAAATAAAACCCAATTCTGCATTTGAAACGAAGCACGTATCCTTAGCCCTTTTAAAAATCAAGTTTAGAAATAACTACACAATTTAAACAAGCGCCACAGGGAAACATCTTAGTAATGTTACATGTTTGCCAAGTATGTCTGAATAATGCCAACATAAGAGGTGCTTTTGCAAGGTCTACATTCTCCAGAAAGAAAGAAAAAACAAAAACAAAACAAAAAAAAATAAAGCACATGAACTTGGGGTTGAGGTTGGAATAGGAGACAGTTCAGACCTGGTTTAATCCTGAGAAAGATGGGTCCTGAGAAGTACTAACAGTCATGCTTCTTTTCCTCTTCCCCACTGGAGATTCTAAACACTGAACAAACAATAGAGGGTGGCAGTGCATCAAACAGTATTGCTCACATTGCAACAAAGGCCGGCGCAGACAGGCAACACCGAGGCGTTCGAGAAAGAACAGGGTAGCCAAATGCCATCCTTCTTCCATCAAGCACTGTAGTTTTCCATGATTTATTTTTTAGTTTGTTTGTTTTAAGGAGGAAATTTGAAAGATGTGGCGAGATTAATTTCGACTGCGAGCCACTTCGGAATGACACTGCCTCGATCAGGGATAGCAATGGTGACATTTGGCTCTATTAAAAAAGGAAATTGAAGTTTTGCTTACAAAAGCAGCCTTTGGTTCCACAAACTGCCCTTCCCCCAAGAGACATTTAGAAAAAGTAAATCTTCAGTAAGGAAGAGGTAGAAGGCATTTAGTCACCTTAAAGTTTATTTTCGTAAGCATGCAGGGCTTATTTCTAGCAGAGCTGAAAATTCACCTTTTAAGGTGGGAGTAAAATCTCTCCCCATTGTCAAATTAAAAATTTGAAAAAAATTGATTAATTTTGTATTTTTTTTTAAATATAACTGACAGGAAGCTACTGGAACAAGATTACCATGCTATTCTAGTCTTTGTGGATGATGTATCTTTAAGCAGTGTGTGGATAGCTTTAAAAAAAAGGAAAAACAAAGCAAAAAAAAAAAAAAAAAAACAATAAGCACCCCAAACTACACTCAACTACAAAAAGAAACAAAGCACAAACTGTGTGGTGCTATGTGTTCTCTAGGTAAAACATCTATTATTTCCCAACTGAAGCAACTCATTTCTAATTTTGCATAAGGAAATGTGTAAATCAATTAATTTGCATTTTTGCAAAGAACTATCCCCTTTATCTCTCAACGCTGCATCAGTAAATGAAGCCTATGCTCACAGAAAGTGTTTATCCAGAGTATCATCTTGTGACTCCATAAGTAATCTACAAATAGAAAAAAAAAAAAAAAAAAGGAAAAATCATGGTTTACAGGCAGTTTTGGTTTTCCATAGGCAATTTTGGTTTTCCATTTCAGCTGATGCAAACCTAATATGTTCCTCTTCTAAAACATGTACAGCAGCATTTTCTAGGCCATTATTCCATGTCAAGACAAAAAGTGCAGCAAGGCCAGCCCAGCATGACAGTGCAAAAGTGGAGAAAAATGGCCCAGAAAAAGAATCCTTGGAAATCAGATGCTAACACTAGGGGAAAAAAAAACAATAAAGTTTTCTAGTTATATTGCTAAGTCATGCCAGAAAATTAGGGAGCCTAAATGCTCAATGCAGCAGAGAAAAATAGAGCTCTACAGAGGGAAAGTATGAAACTTGGGAACAAGCAAAGTTTAATAGCAACAGAATTACATGAAAACTCTCTCTTATTTGAACTGTTACAAACAGTTTTGAAATAGTTAAAACTAAACACTCAGTGCACTGCACCTCTTCAGATAAGAGCATATCTCATGTCAATAGGTTTTCTCCTTCTAATGTTCATGGCCCTGAAGTTGGCATTCATACAGGCAAACAAAGGTAAACATTTTAAATACTAAGTGCCTAAAGACCGTAGACATTCTCTGATGACATATAGAGAACATAAGTGGGAATCTTGCTTCCAATAAACAGCTTGATCATGTACATTTGTCCTTAAGTTAATTTCTCTTAAGTAGCATGCTTAATGCATTGCCAATGCTGCCTGTCTGCCCGAGCTCGACACACAAATTGCAAGATTAAGCATTTCACTCAAGAACTAAAAATAAAGGAAACAAAACCCAGTATTTTAACTGAAAACATGCACTTCTGACTAAGTATACCCATCATTCAAGCAAATTTAACCACCTCAGCACCTCCCCCCCACTATTCCTCACATCAAAGTTCACTGAAAGCAGTTTTTGTTTTACAGATTCAGCTACTTTACATCTTAACAGTTTTCCATCACCATATTTGCACAAATTCATTCACTTATAAAGACAATGATTTATCTGTATGTTCACTCTTAGTCATATCCACAGCTCATGGCTGAACAAGTCTCTTTACCAGTCAGGCACTAAGCTTTTATGCCCTGACGACTGGTAGCTCGGGAGCTCCCACGTTGGCATGAATTCTTTTCATCCCAGGAAGACAGTTCCAAAGGCAAAGAAACGATTTAACTTTAATATTAAAATATTAAGCAGAAAAAAAAAAAGCTATTACAATAGTTATCTCAATAATTAAATATAATCATTGAGAAAAGTAGACAAGTATTCTCCAGGCTTGGTTTATTCTCTTGTTGCAAGCCTAGAATTCATCCTGTAGCCAAGTCCATCCCTCAGAGCGAGACCTGTATGTGGAAATCGCTGTATCTGGCAGCAGACACTGGGAAATCCAAGTTCTTGAACCGAAGAATTATGGCTTTAGCATCCAAAACATCAATTCAGCAACGATTTTTATAAAAGCTATGCAGCTAGAAAAAAGTCAATCATAGCCATTCTCTTTGCATCATTCAAGCAAAAAGCATTAGACTAACCTTATTACAGTGACGCCCGATACCCATTAGGAAGTTATCTGGTTTAATGTCTCTGTGTATAAAATTCTTTGTGTGCACATATTCAATTCTACTGATCATCTGTAAAAAAAACACACACACAAAACACACAAACCCAAACAGTTAGGATTTCGATGACAACAAAACAATTTACTGAAGCTTGAAATAAAGCATGACTTTGTAGGTTTGTAGGGCTGCCTTCCTCTGTAACATAAGCCTGGAAGTTTCACTTATTCACCAAATTAAGACAAAATACTTGCTAAATGAAAGCCAAGTCTTTTCTTAGACCAAAGTAATGTACTAAAATATCAAGCCACCTAAATTATATAATAATGGTCAAGAACTGGCAGTTCAAATGCCCGAAACTACTTCCCAGACATTCTAGTTTGTCTGACTGTGATGTGCCATTACTGAATAATTTTTCTAAAGCCGTATTTCAAAAAAAGACTTTATATACCTTCCACAAAGCAATTTTAAAATTCTTTTCATCTATTACTCATTCATCTTGTTCCATGCCTCACTTTTCCAGTTAGCCCACAGTGTCCTAGGCGGGCTACCATGATCCAAAAAGAGCCAGCAATGAAGATACAAAGAAATGCTGACACATCTGCATCCTCATATATGGTGATGTATTCAATCACAGCATATGCATCTGTGATACAGCTTTTTGACCAAGACATATTTCCTGAAGTCTTTAGTGAATTTAAGTATTTTACAGCATCATGCCCTTGGCAGCAGTTCTACCAAACTGTGTCCCAACGGTCACTTTCTTTCAATGATACCATAAAGTCTATCTGAATGTTCCCAGATGATAACTGATTAGCACTTATCATACAAAAGAACTACAAGAAAGCTATATAGATGTCCTGAAGGTGCTTCATTATCCTGACCAACCTAAGTGGGTGACTCTCTAAAGCAAGTATATCAGTCTCACAAGGCAGCTGAGAAAAGGGACAGTTTGCCTTTGTCTCTAACAGAAACTCTCAGCTTCCCTGGCAGACAGCCTGGGATTCTATGACCACCTGGCTTAGCAACAATTTGGTACCAACATCGACAGGATAATATTAGGTGACCTTCAACCTGCCATTGGAAATAACTCAAGAATCACTTATTGCCTTCTAAAGTAACTGAAGACGGTGCTAAATAATAAGAGAACAAATATGGCAAAGCATTTCAAACACTGTACTCACAACCAAGTAAATCGCTAGAAAAGGCTAAATCTAGACATTCCTGATACTGTGAATATCAGAACTCAGTTTTAGAGGCCTAGGTTAAGTTTGAAACAAAGAGCAGCAACTGCACTAAAAATTTAAAGAGTTGTTTTAAGTACCTGAACAGCCAAACCAGTTGTTAAGCTCATGCTCTGGTATGAGAAAGAAGACAGGAAGTTGAGAGGATGGTGACATTGAATGAGAACAACCACCTTCACTATACAGAATACAGTATCACACATTTAGCCCACCTGAAGGAAACGATGTTACAGAAAAGACTTAATAGTCTTAAAAACCCTTACAGTAAGATTTGTACATACCTGGTCTGCTAACATAAGTACTGTTTTCATCGTAAACCTGCGAGAACAGAAGTTGAAAAGGTCTTCAAGGCTGGGACCAAGAAGATCCATAACTAGAACATTGTAATCCTTTTCTTGACCATACCACCTGCAACAAGAAAAATATTCAGTATTAGCAGGAATCTAAAATTCAAGCCTTAGTCATTAGTAAACATTAGTGAGCCAAGCAGCCCAACTATTATGAAGTGACAGAGGCAGTTACCATAGTTCTCAATGCACAAATACAGACATCCTCAAAATGGAGCTGCAGACTACAACATACAGTTCTAGAGAATCCCCATGCTAAAGCCTTTGAGTTTCTAGGAGAGTAACAATTACAAAACATGTATCCTATTACTTCTAAGCAAGTTGTGTGGAACTCTCAGCTGGATGAATTCTGATTTAAGCTTCTTGCCATCAACTCTCAGAAAACAGCTGTCAGTGCCAACATGAGTTCAATTAACTTCTGTTCACAGAAACCCCAACTGAAAATCAATTTATTCAGCTTTTATTTTCAGGTACGACTTGCCTGCAACAGATAAAAGTAGATCACACAGATAACAGGAATACATTCCTGTTGAATGAATGGTAATTCAGGGACTTACTGGCCTGTATGTTCCCACTGTAGGTATTCTAGAAGAAACCACGCACTTTTACAAGTTTTTAATCAATGCATTATAAAGTCAGCATGGACCACAGCCTACATACGGCCAGGTCAGTCTAGGAGTCTTTCATCCCCTATGTCAAGAAGCTGAAGCTACGCATTTTGAAATCAGTCATTTAAATTAATTGCCTCCCACATATTAGTACTCACACTACTGGCAGGTTCATTTTGCCACTTTTTTGACTTTTAAAAATTCATCGAGAGTGCTAAGATTTACAAAAAAGTTACAAGTGACTCAACTGGGAAAGTATGCTGCATGGTATTACTTGAGAAGGTCTGTAATTCACAGAAAGGTTAGCACTCACAGTGGAATCTGACGCTGAGCTACCAAACTTAGGCATTTTAAGGCTGAAAAGCTCTGCCCAGATAGGCTCTTTTAAGAAGTAATCATAAATTATTTTTTACTGCAAAAGCAACAGAGTACAAATATAGTATTACGCAGAGTTAGGAAGAGACACAGGTAGATACCCTTTCTCTTAAGGGTATGTCCAACTACTGACAAGTTTCTGCTCAGGAATTACTGAATATGGGTGCAAGACAACCTCTAGACTCCTATGCAAACTCACAAGTAGTTTTGACAAGGTTCTATGAACACCTCAGTGCATCACAATTCAAAGTGAAACACTACAGTAAGCCAGAGTAAGAAAAAGTGGGAAAAGAGAATGCATTTTCTAGTTATTTTGCCATGTGAAGTTTAGGTTTGTTGTGAATAAGTCTGAAATAAATAAGCTGAGACAAATTCAAGCATTCTAAAGAGTAAATCAAGACATAAATAAAACAGTTTTCTTTAAGAAACATAAACTCAACTGAGGTACTAATTATTTGGTACAGTAACAGTTCAACATCCAAGAGACTGCAGCAAAAGGGAAAAAGATCAAGCAACTACCTTTAACTCAGAAAATTTAGTTACAGCAACACACACAAGGAAGTAAAACTGATGAAAGTGAAGCCTACCCAGGGAGCTACATTTGAAAGTATTCGTTTCCTCCACAGTAGTCTCTCTGGATAGTAATTGCAGTTATTCAGGTTGACTGCCCAACCTCCATTTGGCCTACTTCTGCATATGCACAGCAAAATTTTATATCACCTGACCATTCTGCACTGCTGGAAAGCAAATTCCGCAAGACAAAGCAGTAAGTCGGGTTCTCTTAACATTTCATTTTCGCGTTTACTTGCTAGCAATTTCTTACAGAGAAGTTTCCACTCATTTCATTTCACTACTGACCACTGAAACTTCTGCTAGTATATTAAGAAACTGGTGCTTTATTTACTTTGTTGACATTGCATGCACCATTTCCTTAGAATCTTTCTAGGGTAAACAGGATTAGGTGGCTAAATCATATCCATTCAAAGCCCATCTAATGGCTGCCATTACTAACAGAAGTATTAAAAGTCTTGGCTCTTTTAGGAAGTCTTGGAAATTACACTTAGGACCTTGGCAAGTACTCTTTACATTCATTATGTGAATATGAGAGTAAGACAGACTGAAAGCACCCATTACAGAGAAGCACAAATTCAAAGCAGTTTAGCAGGTAGGTCTTAACATTAGTGACATACACAGTCAAGGTGTAAAACATTATGGCAAGAAGAGAATCTCTGAAATACTAATCTCTCAAATATAAGTCTCCAGACATGCTAAGGCTGCGTCAGCGAGATCTGGAGCAGAGAGAGATTTAACTACCTGACACATCATGTGTTATTCTGAGGGTGGGGTGGGTGGAGTGAATTTCTGCAGTTCACTTCCATAGTGAGTATGCCCCAGTAAGATGTATTCCCTAAAATGGGGATTTTGATTCAGAGTCACAGATCCACATATACCACTTGTTATGCCAGGAAACTGCAAACTGTATACTATTATTGACTTGACTTTTCTGAAGATTAGCAGTAGAAGACATTACTGAAAGCTCCAAAACCATCAGCAAGACAATGTTTTTATGAGCCCAGAGTTACCCTCAAACAGGTAGCAATACAGTAATAGCTGATATAACCCTTAAGAACTCTGGTACACATGTAAGCCTTAAGGTGTGTCCAGTTCATTCACGTATGAAAATGCTTTGTTAACCTTCCCAGTGATATCTGTTTATGACTATAGATCAGTTTAACAATTCGGTCAGGATACAGTAAACACCATTTATGAAGCTTTTGGCAAAATCATAGTTGAAGGTCCATCGCAGTGACGTCGATTTGACCTCGGCTACAGTCTCATTTGAAAGACTAAGACTCACCATGTCAGCAGGTTTCCAAATCATGTGATTCAATAGCCTGATATGCAGTCCAGTACATGCACAGAGCTGAAACTCTTTGTAACATCTTCAATTTCAATATTCTTATCTCCATACTGAACAAGGCACACGACACACAAGTAGAGAACCATTCGGTTTCCAAATCTCACACAGTGAAGTGGGCATTATGCCAGATCATGACACATATCAATGTTTACTTACGCTTACGTTTTTTTATTCCCTTGACTAACCTTGAGGCAAGCAAGTAAAGTATTGACGCTCATCTGGCACTTAATAGCAAAGAGTGTATTCAGGTCTACTCAAACTTATAACCCTCTGTCTTCAGAGATCTTTCAAAAATTGTATAATGCCTACTTCAGCAAACTGCCTACTTCCTAAACAATGCCAATGACAAAAGAAATGATGTTGGAAAGCAAGTGCCTAGATTTTTACTGAGAAAACATTTCATTTGGTTACAATAGTATTCTGTCTGTTGGGTATTTCTTCTTTGGAAAAGGTTGTGCCAGTACAAGCCAACCCCCTTCAGTGACTTGTTTGCCAACTAACGGAATCCAGAAAGTAGTTTTACAGCACTGTGCCACTTTTAGAGTTCTGCAAGATACCCAGTTGCTTAATCCTGCACCATAGTTACATATTGTCTTAATACTTAAAAGAGCAACAATAGTAGGGTAACAAAACGTGAGTAACTATCCAAACTGTAGACTGCTCAAATTTTAAAGAACAGAGAAGGATTCTGGAAACTTGCTTGAAATGCCTCAAGTTCAGATGGAGATTAATTCAAGCACCAAAAAACTGTAAATACTGTTGCTCACCGCTTAAAAACACCAACCACGCAACCCAAAACTCACATTTTCTTAAACCAGTAAAGGCTACCATTACAGATCATGTAATTTTGTCCACAGCTGTTAGAGACTTAAATCAGCTCACTGCCACAGCAAAGTATTCCTGCCACAAAAGCAACTATAACAAGACAGTATTTTGTTCCAGTTTAATAGAAGTTCTTCTGACAGAAGCTCTTTTTTTTTTTTTCCCCAAACTAGCCTATTCTCTGCTAAAAGCTTCCATCAGTTCAGCCACAATCTCTAACTACACAAGTGAAGGCTGCAAAATGACAGACTAGAATTAAAGAGAACTGAAGAAGGTGACTGTTAACACTTGAGGCAGAAAATCTTGTTGCCTCTCTGCAAGAAGCTACAATATTATTTTGACAAGACTTGGGTTTCATTAACTTTGTCCCCAAATTTTTTTTTGGCCATCTATGCTATACTACTTTGACCATCCCTATACAATTAGTTCCTCATTTTGACTTTCAAACACCAAATGGAACTGCTCATATGGCAACTGTGGTTACTATCCACTCTTAATTCTTCTAATAATAAAACTATTACAAGGAAGGTAAGTTAACAATGAACAACCTGTAGAGAACTTACTACTGGAATCACCTGAGATCACCTTACTAATAAGCTTGACAAGTCAACAGGCAGACAAGGGTGAACATGAAAGGCTGGAAAGCCTCACGAACACATAGGATTCAGACATACTGCAGGAAACCAAACTCAAACTGTATTCAATTTCTGTAATCATTAAGCCACTTTTAAAAAGTCACTAAATTAGTCATTAATCAAATGATTTGACTGAAGAGAGTATCACAGACCTCCTTGTGATCATACAGCCTTAACAGCAGTCATCTCTGAGAACAGTGACTAACCCTAGAAGATAAAAGCACAGGTATTCTGCACAACAGGGAAGTAGAGATAGCAGTGCTAAAGACACTGGTGTGCCTTCATGTTGCATTCCACATACAACCTGCGCCCCATATTCAAAGATGAAAAATCAGAAGAGGGACAGAAAACGACTACAGGTGTGAATGGGAAGGCGGGGATCCCTATAATCATGGGTTCACAGAGCTCAGCACAGCAGTCATTAAATTATGCAACTGCTCTTTTTAGATACATCCAGAGAAAGGAAGGGTGGGAAGACTAAGAGAGGTGGCTGTGAAAAGAAAAAAAAAAAAAAAAAAAGGAATTGGCTGACTATGGTTAAGAAAACTTATCTTTAAGCATAGAAGCCAGAATTCTCCAGCCAGAGTTATGCGCATTGGGGTGCTCACCTAGAAAGTGTTAACATTGTGCCTGATTCACAAAAATAGTACATCGTCTCAAACAGGAGCTGAATTTTGATGACTAAAGCGGTGGCTTCTGGTCCTACGTTCTGTACTCCTCAGGGCAGACGTCTCCTAACAGTTTTAGGCAAACTGGTAAACATATCTGGCTGTATCAAAACACTCTTTTCAGTTGTAACAGGTATTGAGGCAATACACATAAGGCAGTCTGTTATAAACTAGAAATATAAAATCTGTGGCAATTTATCTTTCCCAAAACTGGAAAAGCATTTGTTAACTGTTAGCCAACTACGAGACAGTAATATAAGTGAATTTCATGTAATATAGCATGACTGAAACACCAAAATAGAATATTTAGCATATGTCATCTAATGTTAGTTGCCATGGTGAGTATGAATTAGGCCACCCAAGTACTAAATACAGAAACACCATGAACACACTATGCTACGAAGTTAGATGGGGTCTATAAATAAAACTTTTTTGTACAGTTTGAGAGAAATATGAATATGTGAAGTATGCCAATGCAAATTATCTCCTAAGCAATATGGTCATTTCAGCTGCTTAGTGATATGATGCATACATCCTTCTACCTAGCTGACTCGCTCCTCTGGAATTAATGAGGTAAATTAACAGCTGTTAGGAAGTGAGCAGAATATCAGTCAAATTTCTTCCATAAAAAGCAAGAAAACTGAGGACAGTTGAGAAGATAAACGATTAATCTGAATTATATATGAGGAATGTTCCTGAGGAAAATACACTGCGTCAGTAGTGCTTCTGCAGCTGATCATCTCCTCCAGATTAATGCTGAACCGAAACTGCGTACTTTCACATCTGTTTCTGCAAAGGTTCAGCTGAGGCAAGGGAATCAGAGAAAGAGCAGCTTCATTTGTTTTAAAGTTGTGGTCTATCTTGGCTGTTTCTAAGCAGTTGTGAGGATCAATTAAGACAGGACTTTAGACTGTTACAAAACATTAAGATTTTGTTTAGGAATGTCTGTCCTGCTAGAAATTTAGATTCATTTTCAAGATAAGCAGGCAGTTCTGCTTTGAGCCACAAGAGTCTTGCTGTTATCTAGTACAGTGGTTCTATCCTTTAGTATGCAGCCTTAATTAATAATAGAAGCTTAATTAATAGGAAGCTCTACTGCTAGAACCTTCCTCCTTATTACTGTGCATGCCTGGATGAAAGTATCCATCTTACCAATGAAATGAAGACAGGTTTTTTTTTTTTTTTTTTTTTTAAAGGTTTTTAGATAGTGCATCAGGTTCTTGAGACAGCAGTTTAAAATTTATGTCTGAGAAGTATAATTACAGATTTTTAAGCAATGCTTAAGAAAAATCAAGAATTGAAGTACTGAAATAAAACTCCCATGTGAAAACAATCCCCAAATCCGACCATGTTTTCCCACTGTGCACACTACTCAGTGGAGATGAACACAGGTAGACTTATTAAATGCAATATTGTTGGATATGTTATAAGTGACAGTAAGGATAAAAATATTTTACAGGTATTTCTTGCCTTTTCATCAGCAACTTTATAATGCACTACTGAGAGAAGATTGTTAAGTGATACAAGTTTCCCAACTTCAAATATCTTACAATAAGTTACTACATTGAAAAGTTCTGATGCATAAGGATTTAAAGTTGCAAAAGAATGTTTAAAAAAAAAATCACCCAGGAGTTTCAGTTTTTAAACTTACAAATGAGAAAGCTCTAATATCACCTCAATTAACTTCACGTGCAGTTGGGTATACCGTATATAATTCATCAGACTTGGCCACACAAGAGTACAAACAATACCTGTCTTATGTTCACTACGCTTTTCCTGCCTTTAAATGCAATTTTAATATATTGCAGAAGCAGCCACAGATGGGTTTAGGGTATCACCCATTTCAACTGGAAAACAGGTTACAAAATTAGTTCTCCCAAGAGACCTCAGGAGAAACATCTCCGATCCTTCTCTTTTAAAAGAAAGATACATTTGAGAGGATACCTAGAAGTTCTCTGCATAAAGGATACGACCAGCTGTGAAACAGCACAAACATCAAAAATCAAGACTGACCGTCACAGATAATTTATCAAACAATTTCTTGTCAGAGTGCTTTTACAGAATTGCACTAAAAACTATGCACAAGATCACTACACGAACAGACACCACTTCATTCCAAGCCAGAACCAAGAATCTGGCTACAAAGGCAAATACTCCAAACAAATGGGATCGGTGCCCAGTTAAAAAAAGAGAAGCCAGCCAAAAATGCTTCGCCTACAAAAAAAAAAAAAAAAAAAAAAAAAAAGGCAGCTGATGGCTCAGAACAATGCGAATAAGCCTACCAGAATAGTGTGGACTTTGCATTGTGTCCTAAAGGCAGATCAGGCAGTTGGATGTTAAGCATGGTTCAAGAGTCTTTTGTCAAAGATGAAGGTAACAGTATAAACTAAACATACACATCAAGAACATTTAACAACTAAGAATCTCAGTTCTTATGAATTCCTATGAAACTTTTGAAACAAGTTCAAAACCTTTTCTACTATTCCTGCAAGCAAGGCGAACAATTTATTTCCTAGTCCTAAAGAGTTACCACTATCAGTGAATTAAGACAATCAATTTTCTGTTAAACTGTATATCCAAACAATGTTTTCTGCTACAGTGATATTACCAAACCCCTTTGTTCTCCCTCAACAGGAAGGAACTCAGTCTCACAGAAGCAATTTAAAAATACCTTTTCACTCAAAAATTGTTATTTCACCATCTTTCTTACAAAGCTATAAAAAACCACCCCCCCCCCAAAAAAACGCCACATACAAACAATAACAACAATTTTGCTTGACTTTAGATAACTTAGATACATTAACTTATCATTACTGAGCTTGGAATCACATATAAAAGGCAGAAGAAATCCGTTTTAGGAACAGGTATTTGAACTGAAGGAACAATCCATAACTCTTCTTTTGGTTTCATGACTCAACCACAGCAGACAGAGCACTTCACTCATGTAAAGCCATGTAATGCAACTTCTAGTAGGTCAGTGTTGGCCACTGTTCTACTAATGTAGACAGAAACTGAAGACCAAGTAAATAATCCTCAAAAGAGAAATGTGGTATTACATGCCTCTGCTTCCCAAATTTGCAGAACTGATAGAGGTGCTGCTGTTCCCAGCTTATGTAGCATGGCGAAGGCAAAAGTCAGGGCAATTTCTTAATTATCTATCAAATGACCTACTTATTGGACGCTGCTGCTATTTAAGGGCATCGCATTAGGGAGGTTTTAACAAATATGCTGGAAGTGAACAAGTTTCATTCATTCCCATTTGTCTTTCCAAACATACTGAGCCAAGAACAACTCATCCTGACCGGACAGCCTGCCATTACAGAACGACAGCAGAATGCGTATTATCAATTACGTATGCAAAGTGACCTAAGGACAAAGTCATACATTTTCCAAGCCTAGTTTCTGCTAACAACGCATGTCAGAAAAGCTTGAGCTGTCTGGAACAATACGCACAGTAATTTGACTTTGGAGTAATAACCTATTCAAAGACATATCCTCGTTAAGCACCAACTGACACATCTCCCTTTGTAAGCCAAGCTGCCCCCCTTATACTCAGAATACCAGAGATTCCAATTCCATCCAACACACCAGGCTTTAATGTTTGTCCAAAGAGCTGTGCGGACTGCTTCCTCGTCAACAAAAAAATATAAAAATACTATTCTAAATTTCATCAAGCACCAACCAATGTTACATCAGGCAACTAGTAACAGAAGCAGAGTCAAAAAACCTGTTTAAGCAGTGTCTGGTATATACAAACAGATTTAAATCAAAGCAGTTTCCTAAAACCAAACAGGTATTTCCAAGTATATTCTGAAAGGTAATTTTCTAGGCAAATACCCAGAGACTAGCACTGTGAGAATCTGAAAGCGAAAATCTTTGACTCCTTCACATTATCAAACAGCTGAAGCATCTTCAACACACAGTCTAAGAATCCATGTGAATGGTCTGAAGTAGTGTTTCAGTTGCCTATTCTTATCAAGGTTTTTGTAACCTTGCATTAATTCTCTAATTGGCATGAAATGGACATTAAAAAAAGAGGTTTATAGTGGTTATAAGTTTTGTGGCACTGTGACTTTTAAACCAGAAGCACTGGTTACAAACAAAGCAAAATCAGATAAAACAATACTGTCAAAAAGAGGGAGGAAGAGGGAGAAAGAAATAACCCTCCAAAAACCAGCACACCTTTTAACACTGTTTCATTTCTGTTACATAAGTTGAAGAGATATACATTAGGCCTCATTATAGCACCAAAGATCTGTTTAGTTTTCAAAAATGTTTAGTTCAAGAATACTTGTTTTTCTAGTTTTATGCTGAAACACCAGATATCCAGTTGTTTTGGCTATTTTCCCAGTTGTGCCTGTTTTAGCATGTAACTATACCAATATGATTTTCCCATATACAATTTCTATTCTTATTGTTGCAAAAAAAAATATATTCATTTGAAGAAAAGCAGGGAATTGCAGTACAAAATAAAAACTGAATTTTAGGTTTCTCACAAAGCACTATTTAAGCTAGAAGTAATCTGCTTCACAGAGGTATATTTATTCTATTATTGCACAAGGCTGTACTGAATGGAGGGGACAAGAGGATACACAGCCAAGACAACACTGTCTCCTTGGTTGCATACAGAATACATCCAGGACTACAGCTAGTCAAGCTTAAAAAGGAGAAAAGAAAAACAAACAAATAACAACAACAAAAAAGCTATTACCCTGAAAAATGCAGATTTAAGTTACAGGTTTTGTTAAAACTAATACACAGTCTAGAATAAGAAAATCATTATGTCTCTACAATACATACCACAGTCCATCAGAGTACACACACTACAACACCAGACAAGGGTTAAGAGACTAAATGGAATCCACAGTTTGAGTTAATTTCTAAATTAAATTTGTTTCTACAGCTCAAAGAACAATTTCTTTTATGACATGCAGCAAACATTAGAAATACTAACTTTAAAAATAATTATTAGTGAGGCTTAAAAAATACCCACTTGGATAAAGTCTTGCTGGAGAAGACTTTTGTTTCATTTAATCTATTCTTATACACAGATTAATGGCCAAAACTTCCTAGTACAACAGCTCAATAACATAGCGAAGTGACTTCTCAGAGTTGCAGCAAAACATCAGCATTTTTCCACCCCCATATCAGGAAATTAATAAAGACCATGTGAAAGTTTCAGAGAGAATATGAAACAAGGAAGTCACATAACGAGCAATTGGGAGGGATTAATCTTGGATTTCCGTACAGTTAAAGTGCCAAGTGACGCATCTGTTATGGGTAACAGAAAGGGGCTGCCATTTCATTCTGGGTTGAGGTTCTCTGCAGTCTCAAGGCTCACAGCACATAACTATGAAAGGAAAAGATACATGCCCGAGCACGTCCCTTGTCCCAACAGGAGAAGGGGGAGGGTTAATCACGTCCATCCGCCATTTTCTGAGCGGAGGAGGAAGACATGTTGGAACAAAAAAAAAAAAAAAAAAAAGAAAAAAAAAAAACAACAAAAGAAAGCAGCCATTTCCAGCACCAACTCTTAACCTTTACCCGGAACATCCGCTCTCATCTGAACAGCCTCGTACTCTAAATGCTTTAAAAATTTCACATATCTCAGCGACTGCTGAGGATCCCAGCCACAAAGCACAATATGAGTGAGACTTTCCCCCCCACCCCAACCTTTGGGAATTTTTTGAGGGGGCACAAGGTAATCCAAATAGTTGTAAAGCTTAGCAAGGAGCATTTTGCTGACCAGGCCAATCTCTCACAAGTTTAATCATGTATTCTTAGTGGCAGAGTCCCACCTCACACTTAACAGTAAGTGATTATACTAGCATACATGGACGATTCCTACCGTATATGTGGGATGCCAACTCCTCCTTGCAGGATCTTGTATAGTTTGCTTTCATACAGCAGCTGGGGATGTCTTGCCTTCTGAGACTCCAACTTTACAGCAACTTCCTACAGCGAGAGGGAAGAAGGAATCAGAGCAGAGCGTCCACCAAGCACTGACTTGCCACTGAGGTTTAAGGGGGACAGAACTTCAATATCTCTCACACAACCCTGCCACAACTGCTTTCAGGGATATATATTTATATTTTTTAAAGCTCTCAGCGGGTGTTCAACATCCTGAGTTTTGCTGGGTCTTCAAATAAAATCCATATTGTGATGATTCGTACATAAATATCCACCTTGGGTAATGAAATTGATCTAGAGATGTTAAGTCTTCAGATCCATACAAGTGAGAAGAACATACGTGGGTGTTTCTTCTTTACAGCTCAGAGCAGTGAGGGGGAGGAAAGAGGAAAAAAAGAGAGAAAAGAGCTAAAGAAAAAAGGAATCTTCTTTGTTTTTCACCATTACTGTTGATGAACACGAGATAAAGTGTTCTCCAGCAGAAAGAGGGGGACAGATGGTTGGTGGAAGAGAGATTTCTCTGGCGCTGATGGGAGACAAAAGTGTGTTTTTGCCCACAACAGTGGTGTCCTCCCTGCACCTCCGGCTATGCGAGCGCCGGGTGGGGAAGAGCAGGGCTCTGTGGGAAGGAGCAGAGCCGTCCATGCAGTGCGGGCCCTGTCCCCTGCCCCGGCGAGCCCGGAGGACGCGAGAGCCGGGGGAAGGAGGAGGAAACCCGGCTCCAAGGGCGCCCTCGAGGGAGGCGATGGCTGGTGCCTGCAGTTCCCCCCGCGGGGCCGAGGGGCCCGCGCCGACGGCCCCCGGGAGCAGCCGGGCAGAGTGCGCCGCCCTTACCTCCCCGTTCGTGATGTTGATCGCCAAATAGATGTCCCCGAAGGAGCCCGACCCGATCTTCCGCACCAGCTTGTACTTGCCCCCGACAATGAACTCGGCCTTGGAGCCGCTGCTGCTCGCCATGGCGAGGGGCGGTTGAGGGGCCCTCCCGGAGCGGAGGGGCTCGGCACCAAAGCGGGCTCTACCGCCGCCCGGAGCAGCGCAGGAAGCGGGGGCAGACAAAGAACGGCGGCTCCCCGCCGCTCAGCTCCGGCCGGGCCCCTCCGGCGGGAGTGCCCCGCTCCCCGCCCGGGCGGCGCTCGGCTCTGGGCGACCAGCAGTCAAAAACAAACAAAAAAGAAAAAAAAAAGAAAAAAAAAAAGAGAGAGGCAGCCGAGTTACTGCTGTGGGGAGAGGGGATGGAAAGGGAAGGGAAAGCGCGAAACCCGCTGGCTCCGCCGGGCCCCGGCCGCCGCCGGCCCCTCACTCGGCCGCCGCCGCCATCTTGTCTCCCCGCCGCTGCTGCCGCGGACACAAAATGCCCCCAGCCCGGAGCCGCCGCTTCTTCACCGCGCAGGGCACGCTGGGAGCGGGGCGGGGGCGCCAGCTGCGCATGCGCGCGCGGCGCCGCCGCCGCGTCCCTCAGCGCGCCTGCGCGCGGCGCCGCGGGGCAGGGGCGCGGCTGCGCATGCGCGCAGGGCGCCGCTCCTCGACGCCAACGGGCAGCGCGTCGCCGCTCGGCGCGTTCTGAGGGCGCGCATGCGCGCGGCCCCGTTCTGAGGCAGGGCGGAAGGGAGGACGTGCCCGCACTTCTCTCTTAAAGGGGACGGCGCCCTGGTGGGACTTAGGCAGGCGGGCGGCCCGAGGTCCCCCCTCATCCCTGGGGACGGGCTGCTCCTCGCCTAGTTGCTCCCCGGCATGGCCAGGGCGCCGTCCTGATTCCCGCTCCGCCCCCTGTGCAGGGCTGCGAGGCCGCACGGAAACACGGAGGGGACCAGGGTGCTGGAGGGGGCTTCACAGCCACAAGGCACCATCCTGGTGCTCAACTAAGTGGCGTTTCGCTTGTGGCGCCTCTGCTGTTGTCCGAATGTCCCCCCCACCGCTGCACGGCAACGGGATCATGCCCGCCGTGGCTCCGTCCGCTTCATTGTTCCCCAGAGATTCCGAGGACATCAGCCCTCGGTTTCTCCTTGTTAGCCTGCATGGGCAGAGTCTTCTCGAGTCACCCGCAAGGGCTTCCCAGACCTTTAGTCCCTCCTTGGACCCTCTCTCCTTGTCCGTGATCAGTCGTGCAACCCACAGCTGGGAACTGCAGGGTGGATTTGAGGGCCTAGGATTTGGGAGGTTGCATAAACAGTCCCTTTCCTATCGAGCACAGGGAGCTATGGATTCTCATGTGGCTGAAACGGGTCTTTTCCTAAGTGGGTTGATCTCGTCTAGAGCCTCTTTGGAGCAGAAATGCAAATGCCGGGGTGTCCCTAACGTGCCCACCTGGGCGTTAGACACATTAAGTCACGTTCTGGGGTCAAAGCCACCACGCTGACATGTGTCTTATGCCACTTTTTATATGGCCCAAATGGGATTGTATCTGTGCCCAGCTGACACTGTTCCCAGGCTCAAATCAAATCCAAAAAGAAAGAGGTCAAAACTACCTACACATTTTTAATTTTCTATTTTTTTCTTTCCCTATAACAATGAATTCACAACAGCATGTTCCTCTTGTCCTCCTGCTGCTCTGAGACCCTGCGGTGTCTACGACACAACAGCCCAATGTGATGGGCTGAGGGCTGAGTGGAGTTTCCCCGTGCTTTTGTGAATACACAACATCTGCTTCATTATCCTTCCCTGCTTGGTCTGACATGGTTTGATTTATCCTTGTAACCTTCAGCCTTGGTTTTCCATGTGCAGCACTAGAAATCCTGGACAGGCCTCACACAGTTCTCCTGGGAGTTTTCCAAGCCAGATGTGAATTTTCAAGGAGTTTAAGGAGGCTCGAGGCCTTCCTCATTAGGACCACACAGCACCACGGGCAGAGTCACCTGAGATGGCCACAGCTCCTCAGCCCAGTGTCCCCATTTTCATGTGGCAATTACACCCTTCTCCTCTTAAAAAGCTTGCTTTGATTCAGCAACTTCTATTCCAGAACCTGTGTTTCTTGCTGCCCAGTAAAACTGATCTTTCCTCTTTTGTCCTCTCGCTCCAAGTTTTTTTTTTTTTTTTTCTTTGCAGGAACATGAAACTGTGAATTCCCAGTGACTCATCATCACTCACTGTCAGAGCAGCTTCTTCTGCTGTGCAAGCCTGCACTTGGGAAATGATTCAGTCCTCAAGAGAAAGCAAGCTCCTGCAGTAATGAAGCTGATGTATGGAGAAGGGAAGCCCGCAACAGCTGCCAGCTCAGGATGTCTCCTTTTAGTAGGGGCCTTCCAGCTCACCTGCTACACTCAAAACCATGGCAGTGATGAAAAGTTTGTTTTTAGTGCCTGGTCTGTGCACTGATTTGTTCAGATAGTTAACTGCTTTGGAGGAAAGTGAGGGCCAGGGAGGGACACTGATGTGTCGATAGGAAATTGTTCATATAAAAGCAGAGGAGTCCTCTTTACAGAACGGCATCTACATGGTGATAAAGGCTATTCTTGCCCTCACCATGTTGCTTTCTAGCTTGGTAAAGTTATACTATAACCTCTTTTCTGTCTGCACAAGTGTAAAAAAACCCTGTTTTTTTTCGCATGTGGCTGTTACATAGAGAGGGAAGTCTCATTTCTCTATGATGGACCCTGTTAGCTACAAGATGATTCCAGAAGAGATGAAGAGGGGGGAATCGACAGTTAGAAATGCCCTGTGCAGCTGTGAATCTCACCACCAAATTCCCCATTTGTTTCAGGAAATTCAGATCCAAGGTTTTACTCTAGGTCCCTCCACATCTCTAATGAATTTCAAATGGAGAGGATTCAAAACCAGTCACCTCCCAGGCTGTGCTAAGGTACCCCAGAATCTCTGAGTATCTTCGAGACACTCAAAGAGCAAGTTAACCTCCATCTCATTCCTACCTCAATACCAGAAAGCAGCATTTGTGCAAGTAAATGTATCTGCACTCATGTCACTCCGAGCGAAGGTGGATCCTGCGAGAAGGAGCTCGGATGAATACAAAGACTCTAAATACAAAAAGACTCTAAATTCAAAGCCTTTTTGTCCTCACATACCCTCACATCACTGTTAATGTGCAAACAGCTCAGGACTGATAGGCTCTCAGAGCCCTTGGGGGCTTAGTTGTTAATGGTTGCTCTGAATGGGATTTGAGCAGTTTGGAAGCTTTTGGCTTGAGTCACGTATCCTTGGAGGAGCTGGAAAAACAGGTCTGCAGCCCTTGGCCAATCAACACACCATGCACGGGTATGCAGGAGAGCAGGATCTCCTGGGCTAGGCAATGCTGCCACCTCCTGCCTGCTGCGGGGCATCCCTGTGAGCAGGGGACACTGCTGGTGCCTGGGGACATCCCTCGGGATGCAGATCCCTGAGCCGAGCCTGGTACAAAGCAGACCACGACGCACCTCTTCGCACAAACGTCGCCGGTGGAGTTAGGTATTCTGCAAAGAAAATCTTATCAGCCGTCTGTGGAGGGGTGGCTGATATTTTTTGTCATGGTCATTTTGAGCACATACCCACTTTTAGGTTCTGCAGCCTGGAGGCCTGTTAGAGAGGAGCCTGTTGAGAGATATAAAGAAGGATCAGTCAAAGGTCTGTGGGAAAAGGTGCAGGACAGATTGGAGAAGGGCAGAGAGAGAGGAGAAATGAGCTGGCGTAAACCAGGATAAAACCAGAACACAGAACAGTAAAAACACCTACCAGCACAGCCAGAGTTCACATATTACCCCTGGCCAGGAGAAATTATGGTTCTTGTGAGCACTCTCCTGCACTGGGCCCAGGAGTGTGGGGAAAACCTCCACCTCATCTCCAGCTCTGGCTGCTCCGGGGGACCTGCCTATTCCTAGCGATTACGCTATAGGTAAAGGAGTGGCCGAGGAGCCCTGGGTGGCATCATCCCGCTGCATGTGACACTGAGGTGTCCCCAGCCCATTTCCTGTTTCCTCACACCTCTGGGGTTGCAGACAACGTCTGTTCATGGGCTGGACCAGAGACCACCTTTCACATTTAGGTCTTGGATACTCCAGAGCTCTGTTATGTCTCTACAGTAACAAGGAGAGGGTTTATCTTGACCGAGAGGAGAAGCACACACGTGTTTCTAGATGGGCAGAATTTCAGCCTAGTTAATGAACAGAACTACTCAGAGCGCGAGGCTGGAGGAGACCCGTCCAGGCAGGATCCATCTCTGTGAACCTGGCAGCTACAGCACCCTGCAAGCAATTCTTTAGCGCTAGTTCTTTATTATTTTCCACGTTTTTCAGGAACACTGAAGCAATGAAAACACATCTATGCATCGCTTGATGAAGTGAAAGCAGCTTAATAAAACAGCTGTTTGATGTAGCACCGATGGAGTGCAATGGAGTCTGCTTTGCATGTCTGTAACAGTGCTTGCAAATATTTGGGCTGTGAAGTTGAGCCTGAGGGAACTGCTTATCCTCCTGGGGAGCTGAGATTTCCCAGGCTCTTGTTGAAAGGCTCCTGGGGAGGGAGGAAGCTGGAAGTGACAAGCTAAGCAAAGCCGTGGTTGGAAAAGTCAAAGGGCATCCGGTGTCCCTCCTCCAGAGCAGCCTCCTCACGTTCAGTTCAGGTTGTATTTTCAGACTCCCCAGAGTGGCATCTCCCAAGGCTTTCCTTGCACTTGTGTGAGTTGGCCCTAAGAGGGGGATGCCCCTCCTGAGCACTTCTGGGGTACCATTTGCAAAGGACAAAGTTACAGGTTGCGTCTAAGCTGAGCTGACAGGTCCCTGCCCAGCTGTAAAGTCCTTTTCATTCCTTTTCAACAGCTCTGGCAGGTCAGGCCCCTCACGGAGCTGATTCAATGTCTTAACCTGGCAGAAGACAACTCATTTGTGCCACTGAGCTTTTCTGATGTTATCGGGAACCAAGTCATCTCATGGCAGGATCCAACAAAAACTGCAGCTGATGCAAAGGAAAAGGAGGAGTGGGATCACTTCATATTGGCAGCAAAAAATCTGCAGAAATAAAACTGGTGTCTTCTGACTCCTCCTTCCAGCCATCTGGCATCAACCCCTCTCCAGGGAGGCACATTCACCCTATGTGCCCTCTGTAGCCAACAAGGAGTGAGGCCCTCTTCTCTACAAGCCATGGTCCAGCCTGCTCTCTGAAGCAGATTGTCTCAGAGATGTAGGGAGCCTAATGCAATTTGCCCCCAAATTTCCATATAGGTGGGCAAAATCAGGGTGCAGAAGAACAGAGACAACATCAACGGATTTCACTAAGTGCTGGCAGCCCCAGTCATCTTCGTGTTATTTCTTGGTACTTTGGAAGTAAGGACAAAGCAGTTTCTGGCACATCGAGGGATTTCTGTGTAAAATCACACCGGGGTTGCAGGTTTGTGGACACGGCTGGTTGCTTGTGCTCGAGCACCCGCTCTGCTGCAGCGCCTCGTCGTGCTGCCCGTGCCGTTGCCAGCAGCGTGCCCTTCACACAAGGGCATGTGTCTCACAGGGCCACCGCTCTGCTCCGGCCTTAGCTGACTCCCGACTGGGATATTTTTAGCAGCGCTTACAGCGTTTGGGAAAATGACTAGGGAAGAGCAGCTTGTGCCAGTAGGAGCCAAATGGGGCTTGTGTTGCAAAGCCCTAGGACCCTGTTGGAGGTATCTCCAATCGCCTCCAAACGCTGGGCTCCTACAGCTCCCAGCATCAGCACCAGCTTCGGCAGAGCCAATTTCTCACTGCCAGTGAATCTGTCCCCAGATCCAGCTTAGCCATGGCCTGCGCATCCACAGGGATCATGGAAGTGATCCCGTCCTCCGCTGCCCGGGACCACTTGTTCCTGCCCTCGTGCTGCTCCCTCCCTGGCGCTGGCACCGCCGGTCATGGGGATGTGGGGAGCCAGCGCAGGGAACGGCTCCAGGTTGGAAATAACTCTGTTTTTTCCAGGGCCGTTTGACACAGGTGGTGTTTGCCAGGCTGACTCTCAGCACAGAGCCTCAATGCCAGGGCTGGCACAAGGGAAGAGGTGCCATTATTTTTGGCACCAGTAACCTTCAGAAAATTCCCATCCTCTTTAGTCCAAGGTTGCTTCCCAGCATAGATAAGCCCTTTATTGCATCATAAAAGGCTATGAAGAGCCACATACCTGCTATTTCACCCCTGGCAGCATCCAGTGGCAGAGGTTTAAGGAAAGGATGGGATACAAGGGCAAGGCTGTGCACAGTCTTCCCTCCTGGGAAACCCTTGCATTTGACCACATCTAGGGTCAGGTACAGACTTACCTTCCTCCTATGTGCATCTTGCAGCAGGGAAAGGCTGTCACCCCTCTAATCATGCACGCCAGAGGATACCAAGGCATCACGGTGGAGTTGTGGACACTGCCCCTTTCAGCCGTGTTTTGGGTCAGGGACAAAGGGAGCAGCAGGCGACTTGTGCAGGTCCCCTGCCACCCCGGCAACACGAGGAATGGACGGCCACGAGCAAGATAACAGGGCGACTGCATTTGTGACAAACAAGATAAAGCTGTCGAGTGCTTTGCAGGAGCAGAAGCCAAAGCCTTGCAGCTTCTTTTCCTTCCTGCCAGGTGGGAAAACACAAGGATAGTGATAAAACCCAGCCCAGGAGCATCTACGTTGCTGTAGCATCAGCTGAGGAGCTTCTGGTCATTTCAGGAGGAGAAGTGATGTTGTCTCAGGCACAAGACAGTGAGGCCTGGTAAAGCCCTCTGTGTCTACGATCAATAATGCTTAGTTGGGTTTTAATTTTCCTGAGGAAAATGAGGTTTCCAAAACTGGCACAAGGAATAAAACTGAGACTGAGCAATTGCAGTCCCATACCACCCTGGCATGGCTTTCATGTTGGATAAAGTCCAGAACCAGACTGGATTAATGAGAGAGCATTAGTGCTCAAATCCCATTTTTGCAGGGCTTGAGTGTAACTGAAGGTATCTGGGTCCAGGGAGAACATGAATTGATGTTACCATTTCTAATTTTTGCAAGAAACTGGGAGGGAAATTCAGCAGCCTGGGATGTTCTTAGCTGTTTGAGGGGAGGTGATGCAGAATGTCTGCTACAACGTCAATGCAAAAGCCTGGTAGCAGGACGTGGCCGGCCGTTCAGCACAGGCTTTGCCTGCACATCTCCCGTGTCAGGATCCAACCGGGCCACAGTTCATCCCAGGAGGTCCCCGTCATCCTCTTCTTTGGACAGTCTGGATTTCTTTGAGCATTTGGTGAGAAATGCTCCTGAGCTGCAAGCACAGATTAAACAATCCCCTGTTCTCCATGCCCTTTTGGAGCAGTGATGTTCCCCTCTGCCTCCCACACCTTGAATTTTAAAACACTTTCCAGACTGTCTCTGCATGAAGAGTTAGCACTCCGGCAGATTGCAGAGGGAGCACATCGAGGACTGCTGAGTCTGGTGATTTTATCACTAGCAGGGTTTTTATCCACTCTTCCTGATAGGCCAGAGCAGGAGGCAATTCTATCAAGGGTCAAGTCATTATAATCCTTATTCTTATTCTTATTCTTATTCTTATTCTTATTCTTATTCTTATTCTTGTTCTTGTTCTTGTTCTTCCTCTTGCTCTTGCTCTTGCTCTTGCTCTTGCTCTTACTCTTATTAATATTTTAAGCAAGGTGCTTCCTCACAAGATTGAAAAGAAGAGGTCATTGGAAAGCAGGATGCAGCAGAAGGGAGTCCCCATCCTTCAAGTGGTTGTTGGTAGAAATCTCTGTGATTCTTAAACACCATTCTTCCTAGGCCAGCCTCCTGATCTGTAAATCCTGGAGGAGATCAAGGGACCACAGAAGCTTGCTCAGGGCTTCATGCACCTTCGACAGCATTAGGGTTAGTTATTGTGAGGATTATTGCAAGATCTTCCCCTAATGCTCATGGTCTAGCCCAAGGAGGAGTTTCTGTCACCATTGCAACCTGAGATCTTGTGCAGTAAATGCACTCCTGGATGCAATAAAGTTTTCAAGAGCGGATTTCCCTTGCATTTGCCCCTTGTTCTCCAAGAGGGAGAAAAGCCATGTAGGACGGCTGGCCCAGGGGTGGCCTGAGGCTGTGTGTCCTGGCTGTGCTCAGAGACAGCCCTGCCTTGGGACGAGGCTGCTGAGGCCACCGGCGCTTGTGTGGATGTGCCCAGGCCACCCCGAAGGATGCTGAGCGCTGCCTCGTGTCCTGCATGCCCTGTGCAAGGGCATGGCCCCGCACTGGGACACTCCTGGAGAACAGGGGCAGGGTTTGGGCTCAGGCTGGATCACCTTTTTCCAGACACAGCGGCTGGAAACCTGCAGCTTCAGCCCCTTTGTGAGCTCCTCCCAGGGAGAGGATCCCGCTGTGTCTTGTCCCTTCCAGAAGCCAGCCCTGAACATTGTCTCCTCTCAATGGAGTAGCTTTTCATGCCGTTCAAAGGCTGATTCTTCCCAAGATCAGAAGAACATAGGCGGAGAGATGCTGTTTGATTACGCCTGAATTTTTTTTCTCTCCCCTCCTCCAAAGATCATCACGAGCTCCAGTTCATTAGTGTTTGTATAAAGCTCCGGGTGGAAAGTGCCAGATAAGGGGAAAGGCTCATCACATGTTATTGTTGCCACAGTAGAGGAAATATCAGTAGCAAATCAATCTGCCCCTTGATGTGCAAAGCCCTATTCCACATCTCTGGAGCAGCAGTCGCGCCGTGTGGGTACCACTTTATAGTCGGAGGAGCTGAGCGAGCAGCTCAGCTGCAGACTGCCCCACTTTGATGCTTTTTAGAGCGAGCTCTTTCAAGAGCTCCTTTATGGATGAGTTTTCAGTTAATTTTAGCAGCAATGAACAGCAGCTTAACACAGCTCAGGGGAGCAGGGGTTTTCAAAAGCAGGTGTCCACATTAGGCACTCCGGTCAACATCCGGGCAGCCACGGAAATGGCCACGTGGGATCTCACTTGCAGCCCTAAACTTGCTGTGACCATATTCCAAACCAGCAGGACAAATGCCAGCTCCATTCCCAGAGCCTGCTGTCATTGAAACTCTATGGGGACATCTTAACTCTGTGACACAGTAATGCAGCTTTTAGCCTCTGTATCTTCTGGTAATAATTGGAATTACTGTCATCCAGCTGCAGTGCAGTTTCATGATGGGAACACAGCTCTGTTGCTCTGTGTCAGGTTTTGTTTTCATTGGGAGGGAAATGACAGGCAGTTTTACTTATTGCCTCATGAGGCTCCAGGTACTGGCTGCAAATCTCTCATATTCTTGTTCTTTTCTGATTCTTGTTCTTTTCTGTAGCCATTTCCTTTGATTCTCCAAGGCCTTGTTTGCGTGGTGCCAACTGACACCTGGTGCAGGAATGTCACACAGCAGGAATCAGCTCGCCCTGCTCTGATCCAAAGCACATTAGTAGTTGGGAACAGATTAACGTCTCGGTGTGACTCAGACACAAGCCGTGTCACCTCTCCCAAGCAATGCAGTTCCTATGCTGTTGAGGGGTCCCTTCAGATCTGACTTCCACCTAGATGCAGGGTCCTCCAGGGATCCAAACGAGAAGGAAGGAATGCGATGGCTGATCAGCAGCTCCCTGGAGCAAACGCCTGCTGCACAGTCAGAAGCAGCAAGACTTCTCCTTCTGAGAAAAGTAATTTAGGTCAACCTGAAGCATCTCCAGAAAAATCAGAAATGTGGAACCTGCTTCCCCTCTATAGGGAGAGTGAAAAGCTCAGAGGTCATTGGAGAAGAAATGAGTGTTTGATGGTCACACAAGGGAGGACCTGCCACAACCGCTGGTCGCAGAAGGTGACAACATTCTTCTGCCTTGTATCACCAAATGATGTGAAATGTATCCAGGGATGAACAGCAGCAAAACACCAAGTCAAAACCAAACCGAGGGTTCCTACCAGGAGCTCTCTGCCAGCTGTCTATTAAAACTAGCAGAGTCACATCTCTGTACCCAGCAGCTTGTACCCAACTGCTGAGAATTGGTGCAATGCGGGAAACTCCAGGCAAATGAAAGCGTCTCTCTGCATGCTCTTACTGTAAGGTTTGTTTTATGACCCTTGGGGAACTGGAGATTGTGTTCCGAGGTCTTGAAACTCAGACTTACTTTACTGAGTTCAGCTGGGTAGGATTGCAGAGCCAGCCGACATCCTCAGGCTCCTGTGACAGCAGGCAAGCACAAGACACTGGAAATAGCAGCCACTTCAGAATAGCCATCTCCTGTCACATATGAGCTAATTAAAACTATTGCAAGCCTCTAGCATATGCATGAGCCCAGAGGTGCAGGCTCATGACAGAGTCTGCATTAAATACTAGAAAAAATAACTTTTTTTGTGATAAGAATGTGGATTGTGGTTTCTGCAAATTCCCATAATCTTTCCCTCTCCTCTTCCCAAGGACATCACAAGATGAGAGTTAACAGAACTATTTGCTTTTGTTAGGCTACATGTTGCCTGAAAATCCACAGGAAATGGCACAGAGGGATACTCCCTTCTGCGAGGCTCCAAAAAACACTTCAAGGAAAATAATGAGCTCCAGTTGATTATAACAACTATTCTGTTAAAACAAAAGGGAATGAAAACATCTTGTGTTCTCGGAGCAGATGTGTTGCACTGACACAGCCCAAGCAGGACTGAGCTCCCGTGTTGTGGAAAGGCCCAACTGCAGCAACAGTGACTAGAAACACTCGGATGCTCAAATACCTCCTAGCCAAGAAGCTGGTGTGCAATATTCCCAGGAAGGTGTGCAATATTCCCAGGAAGTTGCCTAGTGTGTGGCTTCACCTCATTGCAGCAGTTTGATGCAATGTGACAGCCACGGTGATGGCTCATCGAGCTCATCTTGGCTCCAGCTGTGGCCAACCGCACACACAGAGGAGCCAAGCAAGGCTATAGCAGTGCTCCCCAAACATAGTTTCCCAGCTGATAAGAATCCTCCCGCCACAAGGAAGAAATGGGGCTTCTTTGTATTTAATAGCCCAATAGATTTTTCTTCCATGAATTCATCCCATGCCCGTTTAAATGCGTTGCCTCCATCACATCCTGTGGCGAGGCGTTCCACACATTAACTGCGCGTTGCACGGAGCGCCACTTCCTTTTCTTTGCTTGGAACTTGCCTCCAGCTACTTTTATTTGATGGTCATAGTCTTGTATTGGAAGAGATAGTGAGTAGTCACTCGCTCCACCCTTATGTGCCACCCAGGAGCAGGCAGGTCTGTGCCATGCCTGCGTCATCTCTTTTTCCAGCGCTTCTCCATTGAGTCATTTCTCACAGAGGCTATTACAGATCTGTGCTCATCCTTGCTAGCCTTCTTTGAACCATTTCCATCTCCATTTTGAGAGGAGGAAGTGGGAGGATGCACAACTGCACCCAGCATCCTTGATGCAGGAGCATTGCTGACTTACGCAGTAACACATCATTTCCTACCTTGTTCTTTCCTCATTCTTGACATCCATTTTTCTCCTTATTTCTTGATGACAAACTCCATCAAGCCAAGGTTACTCTTCTTCATTGCCTGCAACAACGGGGCTCTGGGCACTCCTCTTAACCAGTGGCTGTCCAACAGCAACCCATTAGCCAGGCTCTGTGCTGAATCAGCAATTGCTCTTCCTCTTGCATGCTCCTTACTACCTGCTGCTTCAAACAGCCATTTTCCATATCTAAAAATGTGACCCCAGCCCCGTTTGCCAATGGGACATTGAGCAGCCTCTGTGCAGAGCTGAGGGCTCCCACTATCACCAGGTTTCCTTGCTATGTAGACTCAATCTACAATCTAGATGGCCGTGCTCACTGCCATCACGCAGGTGGTGCTCTCAGTAAGACCATCTCACTTCTGTGCTTATCCCACTTGGGCCTGAAATACCTACAGTGTTTCTATTTGATTTGTTGACACCGGTAAATTGTTTATGTGGTTTGACTCCCAGGTCCCTTTAGCCCATGGCATCCATCTCTGGCAATAGAAGCAGCAATGCAAAGGAAAGGCGTTGCTGCTTACACCACGCACAGAGGAGGTTTCAGCTGAGGTCAGGAGCACGAGCCTAAGCACGAGCCTTTCTTGCAGATGGGGAGGCAGTGAAACCTCTCAGCTTGCAGCCCAGCTCCTCATCCACAAGACACCAGCCAGGAGGGGAGGGAACCAGGGGCAGCTTCCTTGAGGTGGGTGTCCAAAGCGGGGCAGCTCCCAGGTTTTGCATTTTGGAGCACTGCGTGAGTCTCTCTGGACTGATTAAGGAACTGCATGTTTTCCTCCAACCCTAGCAATGAGGGTAATGAACAGAAAGAAAATGTATCTTTTTTTTTTTTTTCATCAGAATACACAGGCTACCTTCCACCATGGTTGATGAAAGGGATATATCCTTAGCTAAATATCCCTTTTCTCCCAAACCTGACATTCTAGGCCTCCTCTTATGCATGCAGTACGGGCTTTCATCTCCTCGGCCCAAGCAGGAGCCCTGGGGGCACTGGAGGCTCCTGGATGGCTGCCCACCCTCGTGGCCTTGCTCTCCTGGGCTCGAGACCCGCGGGCAGCACCGACACAGAGGCTGGAGAGCCAAAGGAGGTGGCAGAGCTGGAGCTGGGCCCTCATCTACCCGGATTAATAATGGAGACATCCCCTCTGATGCCGCAGTCATCTCGTGGCTGCAGGGAAGGAGATGAACTAATTGCTAGTGACGCACAGTGGAGCTCTGCGCTTGACTGGCAGAGCGCGCCCGGGTCAGGGACTAGCTGCTTTGACAGGAAACTCTGCATTGCCGGAGCTGGGATAACCTGACGTGTTGGAAGGGAGGCTGAGCCTTACGGGAACCCCCAGGGCTGGGGCTCCTGCAGCTCTGTGGAAGCTCCAGGCAAAACGGTGCCGGGTCAGGCGAGGAGAGTCCCCGCTCAGCTGCCAGACCATGGTGCCACCAGCATGAGAGACTCTTGGCCACTGTTTTATGTTCTGTGGCATTAGCTGCTATTACTGTTATTATTATGATTATTATTAGCTGGTCCTATGTCTCCGTCAACCTCTTCCAGCCCTTCTGGGTTTGCTCTCCTCCCTCTCCCTGTCACCCGGGCATGCAGCAGCCCCACCAGCACTGCCCTGTCCCATGAGACCTTCATGCCCCACCTCATGCTCCCACCTCTCAGCAGCCTCTAGCAGAAATGCCCAGTTTTCCCGGGCTGTTTGTTCATCTCCTCATGAAATGAAGGGGAAACCCAAGAGCCAGATGGTTCCACTGAAAAGACTCTTGGCCATGGACTTCCCCACCCCATGGAATTCCTTCAGTGTATTTGCCTGGAGGAGCGGATCGTGATGGGACTCCAGAGGTGATTAATACAAGAGAGGCAGGGAAGTCTCTATGGGAAGTGCCTCCACTTACCTGCTCGCGCCCTCACCTTGTGCAGGAGAGCAACTGCACCCTGGGGGTGTGTGGGGCGGTGGTGGCCTCTCTGAATGCATCGTGCGCCACTGGGAGGTGGTGACGATCCAGCTCTAGGAGGTGGGTGGTTCTAATGACTCAGCCAGGGAGAAGGCACTGGTGTAGTTGGTGTAAATAACTCAGCAGTAGAAATGGCCAGAGTTTTCTAAGCTCTTACCCTTCTCAAGTCTCTGTAGGATCACAGGAAAATAAAAGTTGTGTTTTGTTATTCAAGAAGTTATTGCTGAGGCCAAGAAATCTAGCAGATATCGTCTCTGGTTCTTACATTCACAGGAAATCTGTCTCTGGGATTTTAAAGCATGCATGTGTCCAGACCCATGGCCATTTCAGTAGCTAGTGTCACTGTCCAGCCTAGCAAAGGGCACCAGCTGGCACTTCATGGGTCTGGCCTCCTGCTCCCTCTGCACTCAGCAGAAGCACCGTGGTCCTCACCAGGATGGAGCACCTCATGAGACACCTCTCACGAGGAACATGGTTGCAGCCAGTGCCTCATGCTGGGGCATATTGGTGACCCAGACGGGTTGGACCTGGGTGGGTCCTGGGGCTTTCGTCCTTCCTGCTAGGAGAAGCCGCAGCAGAAGCCCCTCTGTCCATGGGGAACTTCTTCTCTTCCTGGAGCATGTAGACTCTGCACACTTCTGTGTCCTTCTCAGCTTGCCAGCCCCATGCATGAGTCTTGGCCAGAGGAAGATGCTCTGTGCTGTCCTGTAAACACATCTGCACAGAGGTGTGAAGACACCAGAAACAAGGAGGGCCCAGTGTGTGGGTCCTTAATGGGTAGGGATGGGAGTTTTGGCCAATCCTTATGCAATAACCGGTTTGCCAACTGGCTAGTTGTGCTCTCCACAGGCTACCATCCTTCACCAGAGCAAGCAGCCACCACCATCTCTGCGCTAATAAGAGGAAGGGAGGAAAATATGTATCGATGTTGTTTAGTTAATTGAGTAAGAGATTAAACAGGGATCCCAGCAGAACCTTGATCTGCACTGGTCACAAGAGGGTGAACACCAGCAGACGCCTTCGTATTCACTGGGCATCTAGCTTTTTCCTCAAGCCACCGTTCACCAGCAGCTGGTCCAGCTGACAACAGGGCTTGGGCCAGCTGAGTGAAGGGCCCCAGGCCACCACCCCTGGGAGGGCAATTGGGGATCTTGGGGTGGAAAAAGCAGCACAAAAACAGTAGGATCTGAGTGGGAAGAGGAGAGACCGCAGAGACTGCGGGCATGAAGGTTACAGTGCTAAAAGTCAAGAGCTGGGAGCTGCTGTAGCCTTAGACGGGCAGAGAGGGGCTGAAGCCTTGCTCCTCCAAGAAGAAGGCCTGTTTTTCCTTCACCTTTCTTTTCTTTAACTCTTTCCATCGGCATTACCTGCTGTAAAGACCCATGGAAAGGAAGGCGAGGAAGAACAGGAGCATGAAGAACGGCTGCTGTATGGTGGGAACAGAATCGCTCTCCGCGCGGGGCCATATGGACTGGCTGCCCAGCACCTTCTCCAGCATCTCCACACCATTAACAAAAGGCTTTGAAGGCCAAATGGCCCAGGCAGGAAGCCTGGGAGGAAGCAGGAGGGCAGTTGTGGCCGTTTGCCCACAGGAAATGGCTACCTGGGGTCTTAGTTCAACTTCAGGTTTCTTTTCACAGCAAGGAGAGATGAGGGAAAGGGCTTGTGCTGTGATGAAGTGACACCATGGAGGTGACAATGCAATTAGAGAGGAGACTGGCCAAAACAGAGAAAGGGATGTTCTGCCTTGTCTCACACTGCTCACCAAAGAGACCATTAGTCAGTGAAAAGAGGTAATATATCACACGGCTAAGCCAAACACAAGCTTAGAGTCCATAAATAAACCCCTTAGAAATAAAGAGCTGACATTTAATTTATTCTGCTTGGATCAAATTCTAGCTGCTTATTTTTAGCCTCTTCTCTGCCTTGGGGTGGAAGCGGTGCCCCCAGAGCAATGAGACCAGAGCCTGCAAGGAGACCAGCCAAGCTCTAGCTGTTCTGCTCAGGACGAGGCCCTCGGCATAGCCCTGATGAAGTAGGTGGGAGTAATTATCACGGGTGGGTTTGTGCAACCTCCCTTTCCTCCCACGGTGAACTTCAGCACGGGTTACGTTCGCTGACAGAAGAAGACAAAGAAACTGGAATGACATCTATGTGGATTTTCAGGAGTTGCATATACCGATGGCCATTGCTGATATGAAGAACTTGCATTTCACTGTCTTTTCCTCATTTTCCAGCCCCTTGGCTCAAATTCGCTTGCCTTACCCAACAGTATAGTCCATACAGCACACAAGAGCAGCGGTGTTTGAGGCAAAGTCCACTTCCTAAAGCTGCAATGTGGGAGGAAGTTTTGCAATTAGGATGCACCTGCAAGCACATTCTTGAGCTGCTGTTTTTTTTTTCACATGCATTTTCGTTTCCAACATGAATGGCTGTTAGCAATGTGTGCTCATAAGGTCCTTTTAAGAGGGGAAAGAAAGAAAGAATAATTCCAAAGAACAATAATAGTGGAAATGATTCAATAAAGGAAACATAATTTTCCTGTGCAAACATGTAGCTCTGAGAAGAACCCCCCTCACACACCCAACAATTATAAGGCAAATCCAGAACTGTTGCACTTTGCACGGCTGGAAGTTGCGTTTATTTTCTGAGCAAGCTCTGACTAACTCAGAGCATATCTGATGTGCTCCCAGAGGAGCCCCTGGCAGCTTTAGCTTTCGTCCAAATAGCTTCATCCTTAGGGTCTGGGTGTTTGAACCCCCCTGCTCTGGACGGTTCACAAAAAACAGCTTCTGAGGGAGCAAGGAGAAGCTGGGAGGGACGGAGGGGGCGGCAGGTTCTTGGCAGGGTCCAGGTTTGCTCGGCTGGGCGGCCGGCGCGTTCCTGGGCGAGCTCAGCTCTCGCTGCAGGGACACGTCAGCCTCCCGCATGGAAAATATCCCTCCCTCGTGCCGAGGCTTTCATTGCGATACCTATTTTGAGCCACAGCCCCGTGCCACCCAGGAGAAGATTCCCCAGCCTTTGGTCTGAGCCTCAGGCAAGAACTGCCATGCGGGGACCTTGTCATGCCAGCAGCTTGGGTTTTCTTTGGAAAACGGCCAGGGAACAGCTTGAGGAGCCCCTTTCCTCCTGGTTAAGCAGTGGTGGATCTTAGCAAGGCTGGACTGTTGCATAGACATCTGAATAAGCCTGGGAGAAGCTTCCTGGGAGAACAGCTTTGCAATGAAGCTACACAAATAAAGGTCTGTTGTGAAAAATCAGCTGTCACGCCATCCCCCCAGCGTGTTCCCATGCACCTGCTGTGCTGCGTGTCATTACTTGGTGGTTTTAATTTTCCTCCTCGCAGGGTTATGCCATTGCTAACCACAGGGCTACACTATCGCCATTGCCAAGGGTAACAGCAGACGGAACCGCGGCGTTTGGTCACTGCAGATCGCTTCGGTGTGAAATCTCAGCCCGCAATGCAAACAACTGTGCTCGACCAGCCGGCACCGATTTGCTTTTCTGCTGTAACCGGAGCTGGGAGCAGCGCTGGTGCCCTGGCACTGCCCAAAACACCCCGAGAGAGCTGAATGCCACCAGGGCCAGGGGGGAAGAGCGTGGGGCCGGCGAGCAGGAGGGAAGGAAACTGCTCCGGCAGCGTGGGAGGCTTCGGTGGCTCCTCCAAAGGACTCTGCAGCGAGGTTGTGTTGCAGGAATATCACCAAAGCGTTTTAAAATCTGGATTGGGATTAAAAACGTGCCCGAAGCAACGCCCCCGCCGGGGCGGAGCGGCCCCGAGCGCCTTCCCGCCTGGCACGGCCGGATCCCGGAGCCCGGGCAGGGCCGGGAAAGCGCTCGGCGGAGCAGCCCCCTCGGCAGCCGCAGCAGAACGGCCCTTGGGCCAGCACGAGGCCCGACGCGGCGCTGATGGGCGTGAGGACGCGGAGATGCGGGCAGCGTGTCCGAGAGCGGTGAGAGCATCTGCCCGCGCGTGGAGCCGGGACACCCCTGATGTCCCTGCAATGCCAGGCCCAAGGCACCGCGCTCAGCCTTTTCGCCACATGGGAAAGCACCCGGGCAAGACTTGACTCTGCTGTGCCGGGAAGGAGGGCACCAGTGTCCCCAGAGTGCCCAGGCAGGTAAAGCCCTCGCTGCTGCCCGCGGGCGGGTGGAGGGCTGGCGCCTCCTGGCCTGGGCTGCCCTGGGGCTCCCGGGACATCGTGCTGCTCGGGGACACCGAGCGGCCGTGGCACCGTATGGACGTGCCCCGCGTTCCTCCCTCCCGTGCCATCCTGGCGCCGTGCCGCTCGCGCCGGAGGCAGGAGCCCTCGGCCACGGCTACGGAGCTCAAAGGTCGCCTGGAGCGCAACAGAGCACATACCAGGGAGGAGAATGATTCTCAGGCTCTCCAACGTATCCCGCGCCGGGTCCGTACGGCACGGGCAGCCTGGGACAGGGCCTCCCACTGCTTTCCCATGGCAGCTTCCCACCCGGCCACCAGCCCTGTCCGGGGACCCGCTGTGCTTATCTGCTTCCCCATGCACCTGCCCGGTTCTGTGCACGCCGGCTCTTCACACCCCTTGCAGCAGGCTGCTCTGCTCCTATTTCCACATTTCTGCCCTTGAAAGTGCCAGCCTCCAAGGCACGTCCCTTATCACAGCTATGTGCGGGGGGGACTTGCTTTCGGCCGCACCGACGGCTCCGGCACCTCCTGGCCTCCCTGGAGACATTAGGGAGAAGCTGGCAGGGAAGGCAGTGGCCGTGTCCCTGGAGAAGTCCCAGTGGGAGCCAGCAAGGGACACACATGCTCTTCGTGCTGTTTGCAGAGGTTTCGCTCTGGGTTTCAAATGCTGTTTGTGACCTGCATGAGTCACTAAAATGCCCAGAGTCGTTATGGCTGGACAATGTGGATCAGCCAGGAAAAATCCAGGGCGCTGCTGTCACCTCCCAGCGCGGGGACGAGTCCCCTGAGGAGCTGTGAGAGCTGCTAGTTATCCAGGCTCCCTGTCCTCCATGGCTTGTTTATAAAGATGCAAATAGCAAGAGAGTGAAAGAAATTCACACCGAAAACCACCGGCTCCCAGCGTAAGCGCTTCCCCCCTTCACTGGGATGCGATGCGGGGGACGCCCGGAGCGAGGGGCTGCCAGGCACCGCGGAGCGAGCGGAGACGGCGCCAGGCGGGAGGCGTAGCCAGCGTCACCCGAGGGTGCCGGCCAGGCCAGGCGGGGCAGGACGCGGTGACGGTGACGCTGCCGGCTGCTTCTCCCCAGCTCCCGATCACGTTACCCCGGGGGGCAGCGCGGAACCTGCGGCCGGGCGCCCAGTTGCCGTGAGCGCCGCGGCGGAGCTTGCACAGGCAGCGCGCGGGGTGGCCGCTCGTCCCCGCGGCCGCCGGGATGGCCGCGCCGCCACCGCCACCGCCGCGGGTTGATCATTAACGTCATTCGCCGCCACCCGGCCGGAGCAACCCGGGAGCAGCCGCGGCCTCCCCGGCAGGTGAGAGCTGCCGGCGGCTGCTTTGGGGGCGCCGAGGCCCCACCGGGATCCGGGTCGCGGCACCGCTGCGTGGAGCGGGAGCCGGGGGCTCTGCGGATGGGGATGCTGCCAGCAGGGAGGGCAGCCGGGAATGCCGCGTGCCTTGTCAGCCCTTCCCGGCCGTGTGGGACGCGGTGCTGCTCGCCCGCCTGGTCTGGAGCAGCCCAGAATGGCTCTTTATTTACCATTTTGCTCAGTTTGCTGTTTTCTGCCATGTTTCAGGCACGGGGGGGGCAGAGGGGAGCTTGGCTGCCGTGTTGCCCGCAGCAGGGAGCTTTGCTGCTCGCCCGCTCCGACGCTTTGGGACTTTCGGATGCGGCGTTTGCTGGGGATGCCGTAACCCCCGCATCCCTGTGGGGAGAGAAGCTGCACCGGAGCAGCGCCAGCTCCTTCCCAGCCCTGGAGCTGAGCGAGGCAGCTCTGCATCTGCAAGGACCCTGTGGCTGCTTCCCCAGAGAGGGGGGCGTGAGTCCCTGCTCAATCCCTGATCCTCTTGTGGGCTAAAATATTCCTTTAAGGCAGGCAGAGGCTGCGGAGATCCCATTCGCCTTCCTTTTCCTTTAGCACCTCTTTGCTTTCTGCCCAAAGCTGAGATTTCTTTTCCAGCAGCCAGGTAAGGATTTCCCAGGAGGGAGCATCCCTGCTGCCCGGGGTCCTGCACGGCTCCATCCAGGTGTTAGGTTGGTGTTGGGCTCTGCTCTGCTCCTCTTGAAGCCTTGGGCTGCCAGGGCAGGGTGCTGGCCGGGCTGCTCTGAGCTCTGCCCCTTCCTCCTCCGCACCAAAACGAATTCAGGATCTTCCCCGGGAAGGAAGTGACATGAATTCTCTTAGATTTTTCATGCTGACCCCGAGCAAACAGGAAATCAGAACAGATCCAGCTGTGAAAAGCGGATCGGTGGCTGCCAGTGTCTCTGATAAAGGCACCTGCGTCTGTTTTCATTTCTTCTTTTTCCCCATCTTTTTGGGCTCTCCTACGCTGCTGCCTGCAGCGAAGTGGCCCCGCAGCGGCTGCTCCTTTCCGTACGTCCCGCTGCAAGTGCAGCTGGTGCGACGGGTGTCCCGTGCCCAGCGCCTGCCTCTCCTAGGCATGTGTCTCCCTTTGGAACACGCTGCCAGGGCAGGACTTGGAACCATCGGCAAGCATGGATGCAGGAGAGGACAACCCCAGGCACAGGGTGCCTCATCCCGGCTCGGTTGCAGACTCCTCCTAACCCTCTTTCCAGGGCTGCGGCCGGCATGGCGAGCTCGGACACAAGCGAGCCCGAGTGCTCTCTCTGCGAGGAGGTGCTTCCCGACGAGAGGATGGAGCACAACCGGAGGCTGGCCGTGGAGGAGCTCCTGGCCACCGAGGCGAGCTACGTCCACAACCTGCAGCTGTGCATGTCGGACATCCGGGCCCACCTCCAGCACAAGCAGGTAGAGCCAGGCTCCTCCGCGCTGCGGCATCCAGATGTTCACAGTTGTGCTCCCGGGTGGGCTGACGGAGGGCTGGAAGGGGCAGAGCGCCCGAGCCTGCAGGTCTGGGTGACTCCGAGCCTTTCCCTATTGGTTTGGTCGTACTCAGATGCTTTGGGGAAACCTGATTCCCACCACGTGATGTTTCTTTGCTGGTAACCGTGATGCTGGACTAAGATACGAGAGGGACCAAGTCCCCTTTCCAAAGCAGGCTGAGCAGCTGAGAGCCATTCAGCAGTGGGCAGGTGAGTCTGCAGGGTTAGGTGAATCTCTGCGGAGCTGTGAAACACTCAGATCCTCAGCAGACCCGGCCTGAGGGTTGACGGAAAACAGTATGTGCTCAGCCTGCTCTTCTGTCTTCCCCAGCTCCCATGAGCAGCCATAGTCCTGGGTTGTACAGACACTTGGATGGACACTGGCCCAGTACAGTTGTCCTAATACTACAACCTCTACTTCTGTATCATTAGAAAGACCTCATTACCCTGCACAGGAGCAAAGACAGGTCTCAGTATTTCCAAATAGCTCCTGAAATGGAGTCTTGCTCTCAGAAAGCTCCTCAGGTAACAGGGGAGGCAGGGGGAAGAACACTAGGACATAGGACAAGCATGTTCTACCTCTGTCTAACTCATGAGGCTTGTCCTGGGGCAACTTGATTCCTTTCAGCTGCCTGATCTTGACCTGGAAGGACTCTTCTCGAACACCGATGACATCCTCCATGTCTCCAGACGGTTCCTGGAAGGCCTTAAGGCTGCAGCTGACCAGGAGTCCGAGCAGCTGCTCTTCATCTGTAAGTGGAGCGGGAGCCGGAGAGCTCTCCCAGGCCAGGACCACACTGGTGCTGTGATCTGTGGGATCCCGTACGAATGGACTGGGCTTTGCAGCCTCGGTCTCCTTCCGCAGGTGCCCTATTCCAGGAGTTCAAGGAGGAGATGGAGACTGTCTATAAGATCTACTGTGCTAGCTATGAGCATGCCCTGATGCTGGTGGAAAGCTACCGGAAGGATCCACGGCTGCAGGAAGAGATTTTGGACACCCTGAACACAACAGTGTAGGTACCTAATGCTGAGGCCACCGGACCCCCATCTCTGTTTTACATACTGGGTTTGTCCTTCTCTGCTGCCCATGCGGGCACATGCCCCCAGAGCCTGGTCAAACCAAGCGCTGTGGCCATCACCCTCACAGTGACCTGGGTCTAGCCCAGGTCCTGTCCTAGAGCTGGGTCACAAAGAGGTGACCTGAGCCCAGAGAAGCAGGGATGGCAGCAGGGACATGCTGGTCCCGTGTTTCTGGGCACAGTGACATGGGAAGGAGAGGAGCTCCCCGCCGCCCCCGGCGTGGCGCCGATGCCAAGGCCATGAGCTGAACAAACGCAGCACTGTCCAGTGCGGCGGGCGCCCACGCTGCGGCTGGCACTGCCTTTCGGGGGCTGGCAGGGATGGCACTGCTGGACGCAGGGCACCACAGCCCCGCAGATGGCCCAAAGCAGGGATTCACAGCCACAGCAGCCCGGGACACGGCGTCACGGCTGGAGAGGCCGGTGCCTCCGCCAGGAGCGCGCAGAGAACTTGGGAGAAACAGAGGAATGACGGGGCAGGAGAAGCAGCCTCTGCGCAACCACCGTGTTCCCCCTCTCCTCCTCAGGCGTCACACAGGGGCTTCAGACCTCAGCTTCTTTCTGGTGATGCCGGTCCAGCGGGTCACCAAGTACCCACTGCTGCTGCAGAAGATCCTGGAGAACACCCCCGCCAGCGCCAGCGCCTACCCGGCCCTGCGGAGCGCGCTCAGCGCCATGGCCGAGGTCAACACCAACATCAACGAGTACAAGCGGCGCAAAGAAGTCGGTGAGCAGGGGCAAGCGGGAGGACCCAGCACCTGGGAGGCCCCAGACCAACTCCAGTCATGTCCTGTCAGTGTTGCAGTCATTTCTGTTTAAGTCGGTTTAAAAAAAAAAATCTCCCTTTTTCCCTTCCTGCACCTGCCTCATCCACGGGAGCTGTGAACCCTCCAGATAGGGACAGCCCTGAGCATTTCCTAGCTCTGACCCCACATAGGGCTGCAAGGCACTGCTTTCCCGCTCCTACTGCCAGTGTCACTCTGGGAAAGAAGCAAAGTAACAGAGTGGCATGGGGGGAGCTGAAAATAAAAAGGTCTGTTGGCGTTCCCAGAGCTGAGAAGTCGGGAGGAAGAGTCCTGCCCTGGGGACAGAAAAATGGAGCTCTCCGCCTTGCTTGCTCTTCTTCTTGGTTTTAACAATTTTCTTGTGCTTAACTGATCCTTCTTTGATATGGAGCACTGGAACAGGCTGCCCAGAGAGGTTGTGGAGTCTCCTTCTCTGGAGATCTTCAAACCCGCTTGGACGCAGTCCTGTGCCACGTGCTCTAGGTGACCCTGCGTGTGCAGGGGGGTTGGACTAGATGATCTCTAGAGGTCCCTTCCAACCCTGAGCATTCCATGATTCTATGATTCTATGGGTTACCCTTGCTCAGCTGATCTCAATTCCTGGATTCCTGGCCTCAGTGCTGTCCCCAGCCTCACGGTTCCTCTGTTTTGGCTGCTTGGGCTGCCCAGGGTTCACACTTGGTTTCATCAGCCACTGCTCTTTGTTGCCCATGCTGGCCTCCTTGCTGCCCCATCACGAGGACATTTCCATGCAAGGCAGGGGCAGTGTGAGCAGCCTCTGCCTCCCTTCCACGAAGGCAGTGCTGTGCGCGTGGGGATCCCAGGGGTTCCCGTGGCCTGGAGAGGGTTCCTCTCCCCTCAGCGCTTCTTTTCCTTCCCACCTTGTGTGCCCTGCACCCGGGGCAGCCACCAAGTACAACAAGGCCGAGCACCTGTCGCTGCGGGACCGCTTGGCTCGCCTCAACACGCACTCCATCGCCAAGAAGACCACGCGGCTGAGCCGGCTCTTCATGCACGAGACCGGTATCGCGTCCAAGGTAGGGAGCCTGCGGGCAACTGGCCACCCCGCAGCCCGTATCCTCCTTCCTCTGGCCTGGAGATACCTGGTGAGGGGAACAGAGCTGAGCTGAGCCAGGGCCACGCAGCCAATGCTGACACCCAGTGGTCCATGCAGTAATGGACACATTTTCAAGCAATCTAGCAGTGGCTCCTGGGCCCTGGCTTCAAGGACCTGTGCAGTAGTGGGACAGTGCTCAGGTGTGGACTTCCCCCACTTCCTTCCTTCCTTGGGGAGCGCTGGGAGCATTAGGGGTGAGGACATGTTGGCCCCCAAAGATGCTACAGGATCCTTGGGCATCCCAAGAAAAGGAGACCAACATAGTGAAATGAACCGTTTCTTGAGGCTGGGCTCCACAGGCTCCACATGCTCTTCTAATGTCCTGTTTTTGCATGTATCCTCAAAACCCTCAATTTTGGCCCTTTTAGATCCAAAGTCCTGAAGTTTCCCAGGTTCTCCTTCTCCCTGTCTTCCCAGCACTGAGTCTCAAGCAACACCTGGCTTCATTTTACATTATGATCCAGTGGGGGGCATTGCCTACACCCAAACCATTCCCTGGCCTGTCTATGACTGTCCAGGTCTGTGGGATAACTTGGCCTTTGCCTTGCAGACAGAGGACAAGGAATATGATGACCTAGAAGAGAAGTTCCAGTGTGTGGCATCCAGCATAACTGCGCTGAAGGAGAACGTGGGGTCCTACCTGAAACATTTAGAGGTAAAAACCCTGACCACTTGCAAGGCAGGGGCCCCATCCAGGCCCAGCACCCACTCTGTGGGGTTGCAGGATACTTTCAAGTATCCTGCCACTCATAAGATAAGATCAAGCACTCATAAGATCCGTGGAAGCTCCATACCAGGACAGTTTCTAGAAGTCTTAGGCCTGATTTCTTCCTTGGCTTCCTTCAGGCGTTCCTGCTGTCCACCCCACACAAGCACGAGCTGCAGATCGACGAGGGGGCTGCCCAGCAGTACCGCCGCTTCGCAGAACGCCTCCATTGCAGTGTCCTCCCTGAGTTTGTGAGTGCCCCTTCCCCTCCTGAAGGTCTCCTCAAGCTAGGCCGGTCTGGGGGAGGGTTTCAAGCAGAGATTTGGGCCTGTCATCCCGCAGAGGCAGCGGCTGGACAGACTGGTGTGCCAGCCCCTCTCCAGCCTCTCAGACATGCTGGTGGGGCCACAGCAGCTGGTCAAGAAGCGCCTGGACAAACTACTGGACTACGAGGAGATCCAAGAGCGCAAGAGCGAGCTGGGCAGCGTGACGTACGATGAGGAGGCCGCCATGAACACCTACCTCGCCATCAACGCTCTGCTCGTGGCCGAACTGCCACGGTTCAACCAGGTGGCCCTGCAGCTGCTGGGACAGATCCTGTGCTCCTTCACCGTCCTTCAGCGGGACTTGGCCACACAGGTCTTGCAAGAGGCAGAAAAGGAGCTAGAGCAGGTGGGAATGACCCTATGTTATATGTGCCTAAACTGGCCAAATTTCCATTTCTTCACTGGCAGGGATTGTCCTGTTCTGTCTTTGAGGAGTACTAGATTTTATTGATGCGGTGTCTGACAGATCGGTGCTAACTCTGAGCTCCACTGAGCTCTGTGCCAGGCAGGCAGAGAAGAGTCACTCCATGGCCTGGGGAATGAACATCACTCAGAGCACAGTCTCCTGGGAGTCATCTCTCAGGATGCATCACTATACACAGACTTCCTAAGCTTGACGTTTGCAAACCTGAGGATAATAGTTCAGGCCCTTGGCTGACTCATGATCAGATGAGAACATCATGCAGCCACATAAAGATATCCTCTCATGGTGTAAGTATCTAGTCATGAGAGCTGGATTCCCCCAATCAGTCTGAGATGCTTACGGTGCAGGTGTCTGCTCCTGAGCTATATCACACCCTGTCTTCCTTTTCAGTCAGATGGTTTATGAATCTGCTGGAGCAGGGGGTTGGACTAGATGATCTCTAGAGGTCCCTTTGGACCTTAACCATTCTGTGATGAAGGAACAATTCTTCTGCCATGGCCAGTTTTTGATGTAGGCTTTAGGAAGAGACAGATCTACCACATGTTCTACTGATGGAAGCAGACAGGTCTCCCCATCCCTAGAGGGAGCCCAGGACCACTGCTTTCAAGTTGATAATCCCACTCATGTTGTGGTAAGGCCCCCCACATGTGCCCTTTTCAGCTACCCTGCTCCAGAACATGCGACCCAAAGTCAGAAAGGGGCAACTTTTGTTACCAGAAGGGACTGGATCTTAGGTGCAAAGAGCATCTTTAGAAGCAAGGCTTGTTCTCTTGCTTTTTCTCTCCTTTTCTTTCTGCTCTTTTGATATTATTCTCAGCTCTTCTCTAAGGACTTCTCTAATCTCAGGGTCTGTCTTCACAGATGCCCCACAGCCATATGCCGCTGCCAAGTTTCTGGAAGTTGATGGAAGACACTTTGCAGCAGTCTGGAGCTCAGCTCCATACCTTCTGCCAGAAGTTTGAAATGGTCATGCCAAGCCCTGTGGCACAGGTAGGAGCTGGGAAGGGGCTTTCCTGCAGGGCTGCTGGATGAAGAGGCAGGACTGAGACCTCCTAGCACAGGAGAACATCTCCTTGGAAGGGAGGTTGGTTCAGAGATAGGGGCATGGGGGGGTTTGCCACAGCCATAGTGTTGCCTCTGGCCTTCGAGAGGGGCTGTCAGGGAATAATGGTGAACTGGAAACACCCTTAATTTCTCTAATTCTGGAAACTTGCCTCCAAACCATGAAGATAGTTACTATGAAGGAATTTCTACTCCAATAGCTCACTGGGATGTGATTGCTCAGAAAGGAGAGGGAGGGGGGCCTCAGGATCCTGTGTTTCCAGTCAAGTGCTCCTTTGTCTCTTGCTCTCCTTTAGCCTCTGAATCCTGCTGAGGAGAGGAAGGTCCATTCCCTTGTGAGCAGACATGGCCCGGACAAACTTTACCAAGTGACAAGCAACATCAGCGGCAACAAAGATTTGGACCTGACCTTGCAAAGGGGACAGATTGTAGCTCTGCTGCAAAGCATGGACACTAAGGGGAACACGAGCAGATGGCTGGTGGATGCTGGAGGTACTGTGAGGGCTTCATGGAGGCTTTGCCTGCCTCAGCATGAGGGTCAGAAATCAAACCTGAACCACATATTCATCTTAGAATTGAGGGACGGGTTTGGATGAAACAGCAGACATTTTCCTTCTGGGTCTTCCTCTGCAGGGTTTGCGCAGTTAAAACCCTCCTCTGCTTTGCCTGCTACACCTGTAGCCATTAGATGAGGTTTCCCCATCCATTCCTTGTGGGAGTGTTTCTGATGTATCATGGCTGGGAAAGGAGAATTCCCCACACACAGAAACAGCCACTTTGCTGGGTTTTGCTGCTGGATGTCCCCAGAGATGGAGTGGTTCAAACAGGGCTCCTGTGTCTTGCTAGGCAGTTAGTATTCCTGACTCCTCTAACTAATCCTAAGCGTGCATCTGGGTCCCCATGAACCACGTGTGTGCCTGTCCTCCAGGTCCCCGAGGGTTTGTCCCTGCTGCAAAGCTCCAGCCCTACTGCCCAGTACCAAAAGAGCAGCCCAGGATGCAGGTGCCAGCCCTGGAGTGCGGGACGGAGAGGAGGCGACATTCCTACGCGCTACCTGAAGCTCCCAGGGCTCCGGTATCCACGTTCGCCCCAGCTTTCCAGGTGAGAATGTGAGACATCCCAAGGATGTCTCCCAAATACTAACCCCTGTGTTTGCAGGGTATGGGTGGATGTATGGCCCTGCTTTTGCGGCACACGTGGTCGTCATGTGCTGCCATGTGCTCCACAGGGCGGTTGGTGCCAGCCAGGCTCAGTGCCTTGCCAGGCTGGTATGTGCCCTGCTGGAAACTGGTGCAGATAGAGTGGGATGAACCATCCTGAGGCACAAGGGCCCCTTGGAGAGCGCTGCAGGTCCCATCTCCTGCTGGGACCAGGGAGGCAAGCAGCAAAGGGCAGCGATGTGCAGGCGGCAGGAACACCATGCTGCCTATGTGCCATGCTGCTTCTGTGTCCATCCGTCCAGAAAGTCAGCAAAGCCCTCTAGGGAGTTGTGCTTATCGGCCCACAGTCTCCCTGCACTGATGACAATACTGGCCTGTCCTCTTGGAAACAGCCTCATTTCCAAGGGAGTGAGACCTCGGGTGCCTTCTCTAGATCATGTCCTGCTGTGCATGCCCTTTCCCTCCCTGACTGCACTGCCAGAAAGGGCTTCCTCTGCTCCTTCTGCCTTCCGCAGGTGGTCGCAGGTTTCTCCTTCGTGGCCAGGAGTCCCCACGAGGTCAGCGTGCAAGCGGGGCAGCCGGTGCTGGTGCTGGAACCGCACGACAAGAAGGGGAGCAAGGAGTGGAGCCTGGTGGATGTGAACGGCCAGAAGGGCTACGTGCCCTCCAGCTACCTGGTGACCGTCCCCGTTGAGAAGCCCCTGGGCTGGAGCTTACCCGTGTGACCGCTGCCAACCCGGCTTCACGCTGGTCTCAGGAGAGAGCATCTGCTTGGCACCTACGCTGCTCACCGTGGAAAATGACGGAGAGGGAGGCAGCGTGGGAGGGCCCTGGTCAGGGAAGGAGGTGGGAAGTCCTGGAGAACATTGCCCAGCGGCCGGGGTGCAAGGAGTGAGTTTAGGAGATGGGTTTTGGCGCCTGCAAGGGCAGGACGGCGCAAGGGTGCCCCATACGTGCTTGCTTATCATTAGGCAACGGGGAGGAACGGCTCATGAGGAGAAGGCAGGCAGGCTGCTGGTTTTGAAGGGGTTTACTGAAATCCCTATCAGTGAGAAAAGTGTCCCTGAGGCAAGGAGACAGAAGCTGCCCCAAATTAGACCAGGTCCAAGCTGCAAAGGGGGTTGTTAGGCTGGCATCAAGTTATCGGTGCATCCAAAGGGGAGGATGGTGGTGTGAGTGCAGAGACAGGGAGCCCCAGAGACTCAGCCCCCTGCTCCTGACAGGGACTGCCCGTCTACACGGCCACCCCCCATGAAGTGCCAGTTTGGCCCCTTTGGCAGCATTATCCACGATGCCTCGTGGGCAGAGCATCGGGCCGAGACTCCCAAGGCTTCGGTTCCTCTCCTGGCGACCATGTGCCACCCTTGGCCTCAGTTTCCCCCTCTGTACAGCGAGGCTAACACTACTGATGTCCTTGTTTGCGCTGCCGTGATGCGAATCGCTCTGTACGTGACAGGTACGTGCCTGGCCAGCGTTATTTACTGACACTAGTGTGCTGACAGGACGGGATATCTGCACATCACGGACAAGGCAGCGCTGCCGGGTTTGGGCTCCCCGCTGCCGCCCGGTCCCGGGGGCTCTCGCCAGGTCACTGCACAGCTGAAGCTCCCCAGCACAGCACTGCCAAACCTGCAACACTGGACATTGCTACTACATGATAAACACTGACATGAAAAACAAATAAAAATCCCCAAATAGTTGAGCATGTCGTCTTACCGTCATTTTTTTTGTTTCCAAAGAGATCCATAACATTTTCTGTTGAGTTCAAGCAGCATTCACCAACAACTGGCTGGGCTTCACAGATCAGGGCTTGAGAGCCATGGGATGTTTATTGAGAGGTTTCTCTCCTTTCACTCCTGATTTTCCAAAGCTTGTTATTCTGTCACGCTGCAAAATTATCCATTTAAAAATAAGCACAAACCAGGCGGAACGCAGGAAAGCAGCTATGTTAAGTCAATTGCATGGCAGCAATATAAACTGTTCTTAAAGTTAATCCAAACAAGAGCATTAAAATTCAGGAATTGTACTGCAAGCAAAAATATTTTCACATACAGAGATTACGTTTCATAGGAAGACATAATTGAAGGTATTTAGATTTGTGACAAGTATATAGCTTCTTTCAGGCTCAATATCACTTATGTGATATTCTTTCCATTTCAAGATCTTGAGCTGATCTTCTCACATTACTCCCTCGCTATCCTTGTAGTGAATAAATACGGTACCACAAAGATAATGTCCAACTCTCTTAACGTGAAGAGCTATAGGTTTTTGAGGATATTACATGATGTTGTAAAGGTGGTACTCGAACCTATCCAATATATATCAAATGCAATTTTTCTCACTTGCATTAAAATACTCACTTGGCAATAATTTAAAAAGGGCATTTAAAATCAATTTCATTGTAATCTTTTCCAAGCATACCTTATTAAAAACAAATGTGTTTAATCAGACTGTGATGGTGAGATCACTTTGAAGCCATAAATGAAGCTTAGACACGGTTATTTTATGCAATTTCTCCATCTCAGTCAGACAAGTGGTGATTAACTAGAGAGCCAGTGAGCAGCCAGCACGGCTTAAGCATCATATCTAGAAAGCCAAAATCAGTAATTTTACTGCAATCAATTTTGAAACAATTAAATAGCATACAGTTTATATAAAATACTTATCAACAAGTCACAAAGTATTCAAAATTCAAAAAGTGAGTGCTACTGAACACAGACCAGTGCACAATTATCAGCCAGCATGGTTCAATTTGAATCATTTTGCAATTGACTTTGAAGAACATCTGCAAATCCTTTACTGTTAACAAGAAAAATAAAAAAAGGAAGTAACATTCCAACAGTTTGAACATATCTGCAGTGTTTACTCAAATATTTCTGCAGATAAGAAGCTCCCTTTCTCCAAAATAACAATTTTAGCTGTCTTAGCTCTTTAAGCTGATCTGGAGCCATTTTAAATCTATCAGCTGAAAATCAGTCCCCTTCTTTGCACTGACTTGCTAAAGTCCAGCTGCTTTGCCAGGTACTAAAAACATCTATTCCATTAGAGGTACCTTCTCCCATAAAGTCCTGCTCAGCACTGCTCTTGATGCAGTGACATAATTAAGTTATGGAGAAGAGGCTTGCTGCCATCAGCACACTACCAGTGCTCTTTGATGAATTGTATGTAGCAAGTTTTAAAAAGTGATTTTGATTAATCTGCATAACTGTAACTTGGCAAACCCTAAGCCGTGAAGCTGAACCAAACTCATTGCATGCTCTCTGTAGAAACACGGTGACAATTTCATACTTGTGCAAACCCAAGGATTTTCTTGCAGAAGTCCCAAACGCCTCCTTAATCTTATTGTTACAGTAACAAGAACTGGGATGAGATACAAGCAAAGTCACTGTATTTCTCTGAAGTTTTATACTGAATTTGTGTAGATCATGTTCAAAAGAAGTCTACTTTCCTCATCAATACATTCACTCCATTATATGATCAGAGGGTGGTCACATTATTGCAAAGTTCCTTTCAGAAAGCAATTAATTCACACAACATATTGCTATTCAAATCCGTGCTCTTGCTGAGCTGTAATGATTTCCTCGAGACAAAAAAGCATGTACGATCACGAGAACTCTATTATTACTCTAATATATTTTTTCACTAAGTGTAACAAAAATCAACTCTACTCCAGTGACTGCAGGACAGAAGAGAACACGCGGTGGGAAGAGCTGGCCTGCTTAATGTGATTTTGAGCTCATTTCATGCTTGATTTTTGAAATTGGATAGTTATTACATAACAAAGTCTGTCCTATGCTAGAAAGAAATTCAGATTCGGGTCCACAGCTTCAAACAGAGGCACTGACCCCTCCACGCAACATTTTCTCAAGGACTTCTCTGTGAGCATCTTCAGCCAACCTTCCTCACCATTTGAGCTGCAAGACGCTTATTTGTATTACGACTGTGCCAGAAAGTTTGCTTGTAATAAGACCATAAAACAAAGCAGGACATTATGTTTGATTAGGCTTGGTTAAGATATACACAGTCGCTTTAAACACAAGCAGATCTTGATTTATTCAGTATTCTGGTTTTCTGTCATCCTCATAAATAACTGGCACTTTCCGCAGCTTTTCTATGCCTCATAGGTTACCAATTTAATATTCAGATCTTACTTGCTATTGAGCGGTCGGTGAGCTGCCATGGCATTGTCAGGAAAATACATTAGTCTGATTTTTTCCCCCCTACCTCTCGTTATAATGAAAACAAAAGTTAAGTAGTCATGCCCCTCTTCCCATAAAAATAATGCAGTGGGTGTGCGCAACCTTCCTAGCAACCCATTAAGAGAACTCGAGTGAGCTGAGACCTGGCATGGGGTAATCTCTGCTATTTTTCTATTATGTGCATTGATCGCCTAATAGAAATGTCAGGTTGATGCTGAAGTTTGGATGATGCATGAAACGACACTTGGCTCGGCACCTTCTAACTAACTTTATAATGTGACAAATAGTGATTATTACTTTGGAGCTGAGGCGCAGAGGGGCAGCAAAACCTTTGGCTTTACGGAGGGGACAGCTAGTGCACAGGGACATGCTGGAGAGCTGCGGCCTCCTGAAGGCAGCAACAAGCCAAAATCCCAATGCTGGGAATAGAAGGGATTTTCAGAGATCCTAGCAAAGCCGTCCCGCGGCGGCCTCGGCAGCGTTTAACATCAGGTGCTGCTCTAGAAAACACGTGTCATGGGACACAACCTACCAGATCTTGCCTCCGAGCAATTTCTGAACAGAATTTGCTGTTTCAATATATTTTTAAAAGGCTTATGCCTTCATTTTACTTCCAAATTTCAAGTTTAGGTTGAGAACAGAAAAGCCCTGGGTAGCTATCGCTCCTCACGCAGTAGCATTTTAGCAGGCTCCAACATAAAGCGTCGCTTGGTGAGAGAACTGCAGCATTTGTCAAGAGTTTCAGCACCCACGTCGTGCCACGCAGATGAGTGATGGCTTTAAAGGAGCGCAATTAGCAGAATCACAAAAGGTTCAGCCTTGCAGCCGTGAGTTACAGGAACGGAGCAGGGCAGGGGATTCGGGAACACGCTGCTTCCCTCTCCTGGTTCACCCACGGGGATCATAGAGTGAAGCAGGCAGCGAGGGTATCTTTAAAAGCAGCCTGTGCTTAGCACTAGAAAGATTAAGTCCCTCACCTGCCTCTCAAAATGGCTTTCTAAAGCTACTAAAATCACACCAGTCAGTTCTGGGAAAGTGAAAGGGCACTAAATCCATTCACATTTTAAGCCACTTCATGTCTACTAATAGCATTGCCACTAGGCATTAGCAGTATGGGGCAAAGAGCGCACAGCTGGCTCCTGAATATTGCACGGGAGACATTTATCCAGGGTAGGAGCCACAACCCATCCTTCTGAACAGCGTTTAAAACTGCCTTACCTTTAAGATTAACTTCTGAGAGTTTAAGAGCTTGGTTAATTCCAAAGGAAAATTCGGGGGAATAAAAGTCGCTTCTGTGAGATAGCCCCAAACCACATGAGCTGTAATGGTTGACCTCATCAGTTACAGTATGTAAAGTAACAGGAGAAAAAAAAAAACAAGTATTTGTTTAGCTGATCCATAATTGTATTCTAATTAATGAGGGCTTTCACGTGGGCTTCATATACGTTAAGAGTGCCTTGAACAAGAGAAGGGAATTTCCCATACTGCCAAAATACTCATGTAACTTAAGATGTTCTTTCAAGCATTGAAGACTTCTGTGTTTATTCTTCCTTCCTTAAATGATGCCACTTTGCCTCTATCATGCCCGCTGCCACAGGCTGCAGAACCCTCACCTTTCTAGCTATGAATTTATAACTCTGAGAGCTTTTTTTGTGTCGTAAATGGCAGGTTCTCAGAATAAACCAGTCTTAGGTACTGCGGGGCCGCTCGGGTTGGCTCGCCCGGGTTGCAGGGAGGCTCCTTGGCGCGCGCTGCTCACGCGGCTCCTGCCCCACGTGGGCTCACGGCTCCGTGAGCCACAAAATGGCTTTTGCTTTCCAGCCAGATTCACTTCTTTGGAACGGCTCCCTGCGGCGCATCCGCGTGAAATCCCCCGCGGAGGAAGCGGCAAAGGAGGAACAGAAACTGCTGCCGTCGGTGCCGCGTCTCCGAGCGCTCCGTTAACGGGAGTTTCCCATGGGCTGCTCTCTCCCTCTCCCTTGGAAGCCGGCCGTGGTCTCGTGCAGCGCCAGGAGTGACGCGGTTGAGGAAGGACACGTGGGCAGCGGAGCCAAGGTCCTGCACTGCTTATCCCGGCCCTTCCCCAGGCAATGCTCGTCCTGCCGGAGGGCACAGCGCTGTTTCCAAGCCACGCAGGGTGCAGCAGCCCCGCGTTCCTGCTGCTGACCCTTGTGCATTCCCAAAGAGAGGGAAAAACCCTCCTCCGAGCCATAGGAGCAACTTTAACTGCAGCGCGCTGCTGCGGGGCTTGATTCTTGTTGCAACAACACCCCCCGCACCACAAGGAAAGCCAAACATGAGCCTCTATCCTGGGAAAAAAATAAAACTGGGCTTGCTGAGACCGGGTGAGCAGTGTAGGGCACAAGGAGAGAAGGGATCTACTGGCAGATCCTGCGGCTTGCTGCTTGCACATGGATTTGCTCCACAGTCTCTTTGCACCTCGAGGTGACCTGCTGAACGGGTCACATCCCAAGTAGTAAGAACCTTTGCTCCTTCGGCTGCGCACGGGGGACTGCGAAAGGGAAGCTTTGCTTGGTGACAAGTGACGTCACGCAGATGCCTGCAGGGTTATTTCCAACTCCCTGCCTGAAATCATTGCTGTTTGCTTGTGCCAAGGTCGTTGTGCAACAGGCAAGCCTGAACCAAGCCTTCCTAAGACTGTGTTGCTTCTCCCGGATATCAAGGTGGCCTGGATTCCCCCCCAAAAAAGACAGTAAGTTCCCCAGCCTCCTATAATCAGGAATTACCCCCTTCTCAGGGGTTTCATGGTAGCACAAAGCATGTCCATCCCATTCCTACCTATCTGCACTACTCTGAGGCTGCACAGGAAACAGCTGGGGAAAAGGAGGGCTGAAAGATGCTATGAAAGGATCTGCATCTTTCATGGAAAACTGCTTTACAGGCTGAAACGCAGGAAACACCACTGCCCTGTGCTGAAAGGTGGAGTGCAGCTACCAAAAGAGTTGATAGAAAGAAAGATGTCCAGGTGCAGAGCAAAAGGTTGATTCAGTGGTGAGAATCGGTGAGCTAGGCTTGAGGAGAACCCCCTCCTTTGGCTTATGTAGGGATGAGCGTGAGTCTTCTCCCGTGGCCCCAGAGCAAAGTTTGCAGAATTGGGCACAAGTTCAAGGAAATTACTGTTTGCTTCATTTGCCGAGTTCCTATTAAACCTTCCATAGTTCCCCTTTCAGACTGAGACAGTCACGCAAGCGGGTCCAGCGTGTGCTGGGCTCTGTGGGTCCTCTCCAGCCCCCTGTTTGGACGGGTCAGCTGCAACTGTGTGTTCAGAAGTGACTTGTCTTCAGCACAGCCTCGGGGGCTGCCCCAAGGGTGCACATGGGTGTCTGCAACCGAGCTCTGGGCCAACACAGAGACCGTGTCCACCCTGGCACCCCGCATGGAGTGACGCGCGTCCTCACTCACGTGTCCACGTCGTGCTGTGCCACGGTGCACAAACATGTCACCCACAGGAGCAGGATTCGGGTGGGATGAGCCCCACAGGTCCCTCTTGCTCAGATGCAGAGCTGGGATGAAGAGGTGCAGTTGTACATGGGAAAAGGCTGGCAAATATCTCAGTGGTCCATGAAGGCCTTCAGCAGGTTCTGGTCATCCCCAGTTCTCAGGGGGTTGTATGGCCATGGAGCAATAGGGGCACTTCCAGCTGCATCCAGGAGAGATGTAGAGATACAGCAGGGCCAGGAGCCAGGTCACTCCCATCTCCATCCCTCACAGCTCAAGAAATTTCAGCTCTCAGATTGAGAGATTTAGTGCAAAACAAGCAGAGGATGGCAGCAGCACTTGGGCATTGCTGTGCTGCCTCTAGGGCTGATCTAGACAGCCTAAAGCTCCATCCAAAAGCTGAGCAAAGGGGCTGCTAATCAGCTGCAGTCATTTTATTTAACTTGTCAGGAATCATCGTCTGATTTATTCCAGCTGGGTAAGGATGTTTTGAAGGGCTTTGCAGGGTTGTGGCAGTGGTAGATAAGGAACAGGAGTGATCTCAAGATTAGTGCAAGCTAGGGGAGGGTGCAGGAGCTGCATGTTGGGGCTCTTGCTGGCTTTGCAGTTCAATCCTTGCTGTCTAGAGAGCTGAGCTAGGGAGAGTCATGTAGCAGTCATGAAGTCTTCCTGAGCTGTTCCTGCTTCTGCCTTGGTTTTTCAGGGTGGAAGCAGGGCTCTGGGACGCGCTTGACCACGGCAGGAGATAAGAGCCCAAGAGGGCCTGAAAAGACTTTGCAGTGCTTTAGGTATCACCCTTCGTGCTGGTCAAACACCCTGCAGGGACGCGGGGCTTTTCCAACTGCCTCCGCAGCCTGTGAGATGGGGGAAGTGGGGGTTGCACAGAAGTGCAGTGCAATTGCGCAAATAAATAAATAAAGAAGTAAATAAAAAAGAGCAACTTTTCCTGGCACCAAAGGCAAGCGGGGGACAGGCCCTTGCGGGGGGAACGGCCCTGCCCGCTCCGCAGCCCTCCTGCCGCCCCCTCGGGGGCACCGAGCCCCCGGCCGAGCCGTCGGGTGCCGCGACAAGAGCGGAGCGGGGACCTGCGGCGCGGAGCTCTGCCCGGCAACCGGTGACGCGGCGCGGGGCAGCCAATGGGGCGGCTCCGCGGCGCCCCGGGGCCGGGGGTATTTGGCGGCGCGGCGCCCCCGACGCCCATTCCCCGAGGGCAGCAGCGATGGCCGAGGAGCAGCGGGACCTGCTGTCCACGTCCGACCGCGGCAGCGCCGTGCTGCGCGTGGCCGAGCCCTCGAGGTGCGGGGCGCGAGGGGCACGGCGCGCCCGCGGGGTCCAATGGGGGCTCTGTTGGGCCAAGGGGGGCTTGGCGCGGCCGCGGGGTGGGAGAGGGCACGGGGAGTCCAATGCAGGCTCTGTTGGGCCAAGGAGGGGCTTGGCGCGGCCATGGGGTGGGAGAGGGCACGGGGAGTCCAATGGGGGCTCTGTTGGGCCAAGGAGGGGCTTGGTGCGGCCATGGGGCTGCTTGGGGCAAAGTTGGGTCAACAGCGGCATGGTGCAGCCATGGGGAGGGTGGAGGCACTGTTGGACCATGGTGGACTTGGCTTGGCTATGGGGCACGGTTGGACCTGTAGCGATGTGGTGAGGCTATGGGGAGGGAGAAGGCACTTTTGGACCAAGGAGGGGACTCGCCGCCTCCATGTGGCCCCTTGGGGCACATTTGGGTCAATAGTGGCATGGCGTGGCCATGGGCAGGGGGGTCTTGGGGGACCATAGGAGACTTGGGGCACAGTTGAGCTGAGCATGGCCATGGGGTGGAAGGAGGCAAGTTGGGCCAAGGGGTGGTGTGGTGCAGTCATGGGGTCAAGTGGAGCCCAGCTGGGCCAAGGGGGGCATCGCGTGGCTATAGGGCCCATTGGGGCCAATGGGCGTGTACGGATTGGCTGCGGGGCCAAATGTGGCCCATTTGGGCTAAGGGGCGTCTCAGGGTGGCTATGGGGCTGCTAGACATGATCTAGAGCACAAGGGTGCCCAGGTTGGCTGTGGGGCGCAGGGGGTTTTGTGATGACGTAGGGTTGTCCACCCTCTGTCCCTGCTCATGTCCTGGCCACCTTCATCCACCCTGGACGGGAGGGGGAGGAAGGCAAAACACCACAGCCAATCAGAGAGCTGGAAATTGCTGACATCAGAAGTAGCCGGGTAGACAGGCCAGGGACGAGGTTGAATCCTGCTGCTCCCTGGGGAAAGGCGGATTCTGAGCCAGCTCCACCTGGGAGAGGAAATGAAAGTGCAGTAGAAAGTCTGCACTATAAATCCATCCTATTCTTACCCCTTTTATTTTGGGGAGGAAGAAATCATCCATCAGTCCCGATTAATAGAACAGGACATGTGAAGGAGCCCAGGGTGGCCCAGAAGTGCTTGCCTAGAAGAAAAGAGCAAGAGGAAGGAGCCTGATTGCAGGCACGGGGAGAAGGAGGGGACTGTGGGGACTTTCCCCTTGCTCTGGCATCCGGTGCTTCTGGGCCACCGCCAAGCCCTGCCCCTGCCACCTGCGGAGGGAGCCGCGCAGCTCCCCGCTACGGCCCGATCCATCCTCCCACCCTTGGCTCCCGAGAGCCGGCGCTTCCTTCCTCTGTTTGCATTTCCCCGGCACCTCTTTGCATCCTGCAGTGTCGCTGCAGCCAGCGGGCTCAGGGCAAAGAGCTGCCAGTGCCAGCGCGGCCGTCCCCGCTCCTGTGCATGGTGCACGGCCGAGGTCACCTCGGCACGTCCTGGCATTGCTGGCCGGGTCCCCACTCGACCCTCGTGCGGCCGCGGGACCTTCCGCACACGCTTGGCTTTGGCGCAGCGCGGTGCCTTCCCTCTTTAAAATCACGTCCTGTCTGGCCTCCCCTCTGCCCGGGGGGACCCGTGGCCTCTCCTGCAGCCCACGTTGAGGGTCCCCGCAGCGTGTGACGTGTCCCGAGCCCCCCTCGCACGCGCGGGTGCCCGGACTGCCCCCTGCTCCCGCCTACGCCCGGCGCTTTCGGTTCCCCCTTAAGCGCAGAAGTGACCTGCGCGGAGCTTTCACTTCTGCTCCCTGCCCCCCGGCCTGCTGGCATTTAAAAAGTACCTATTTAAGTGTCTTAAGTCACTTTGTTTTCTGGCTGAAGAGTTGGCTGAGGTTATTTAGGAGAATTTGTGAAAAATTTGTGCAGCAGAGATGCACGAGGGCAAGTGTGCTGCCTCCAGCCTCTGCCGCAGCCTCCTCGGTGCTGACTGGAAATCCCCGCTTGGGTGATGGACGTGAAGGTTGGGTGAAGCATCACAACCGCATCTCCTGCATCCTGCCTCAGGGCCCAACAGCCGGGTTTTGGGACCATTTCCAGCTGCCAGGAGGAGAGCGGAGCGGGGCCTGAGCTCCCTCCCTCGTGTCTTGCAGGTCGTTTGGGCGCAAAGCCGCTTTCTCGGCGCTCTCCATCCTGGTGGCCCTGCTCATCGTGGGCCAGGCCGTGACCGTCTACTTCGTGTACCAGCAGAGCGGGCAGATCGACAAGCTGACCAAGACCTCACAGACTCTGCAGCTGCAGGCGCTGCAGAAGAAGATGCCCTCGAGTCAGTAGCTCATGAGGAGGCGGTGGGAGGTGGCTGGGGACAGAGGGGGGTGGTCCCTTTTCTTGGTCCCCCTCACCCTGGACTTCCCTGGCAGATGCTAAACCTGTGAGCAAGATGCGGATGGCCATGGTGAACATGCCCCTGGCCATGAGGGATCTGCCGCTTTCCCCCTCTTCGGACAGGATGGTAAGAGATGCCCACCCTGGCCTTGCACTGGCCACTGCCTCTTGGCCGCTGCCAACCTTGGGCTGACTCTTCCCATTTGAATTTTCTCTTTAGCCTGCGGATATCATGGGGCCCGTCAGCAACAAAACGGAGGATCAGGTCAAGCACCTGCTGCTGGTAAGGTCCCCATGTGTCCTCTGGAGCATCCAGCCTCCCACAGCTACCCCCGTGCTGCTGGGGGCAGTGGGACACTGTGCTTTGAGCTGTCCCTGGGCAAGATGGGCATCATTGGGGATTTCCCTCCTGCACCCTTGGGGTCTCCGAGCTGACAGGAGCTCCTGTTCTCCTGTAATATCACTCTGGTTGATGAGAGCTTCATCCCATCCCTCCTTTTTCCTTTGTCGTCTTTATCTCACTCTGGTGGTTGACTCTGCAGCAAGCAGACCCACAGAAGATGTTCCCAGAGCTGAAGGACAACCTGATGGACAACCTGAAGCGTCTGAAGAAGTCCATGACTGATGCGGACTGGAAGGTCAGTGTGTGGCTGCTCTCCTGCCCTGCCCCTTCTGGAAGCTTTTCCCTCGGGAGGCACTGGCATGTGTCCGCCTGGAAATGGAAAATCCTTATTGTGTCGGGCTCGCATTCCTCCACCCCGAGGGAGGGGACGAGCACGCGGCTGTCACCGCTCCCAACTGGAGCCTCCTCATCACCCTGTGCTGCTTCCCTTTCTTGCAGTCCTTCGAATCCTGGATGCACAAGTGGCTGCTGTTTGAACTGGCCAAAAACCCCCAAAACGGCGAGAAGAAGGTGATCCCAGCGGAGAAAGGTATCGCAGATGGGAAGCTACTAAATTACGGGAGGGTTGGGACAGGCCCTCCAGTGACAGCTGCATCCCAAGAGGGGACAGCACGAAGCTGCGGCTCTGCCTTCCTCGGTGTCCGGCCAGCAGCTTCATCCGGAGCTGCCGGAGGCTCTTGGGCTGTTGGTGGGCGAAGACGCGAGTCCAGGGCAGCATCTCCAGGCTGGAGAGAGGGGTTCAGGCTCTCCCCTCTCTCGGGGTTTCAGCTTTTGCAGAGGTGTTGAAAGGGCAGCCTGAACAGCAAGGCTCACTGCAGGGCCGCTCGTCTGCACCTTGGCTCCCTCTAATCTGCACCAGTAAAGCCCAATTCATAGGGATGGGAGCAGCTCCTCCTTTGCAGAGGAGCTGTTTGCTTATAGGACCGTGGCTGAAGCCAACCAGGACTTCTTGAAGGAAAATCCATGTTTATAGAAAGGGCCAGCTGTGGATGTGCCATCAACAGATGAGAGCAGGTGCAGAAGTGTTGAAAAAGAGAGCAAATGTCTGGAAAAACAGACCACCACTTCAAATCCCCCTTTGGTTAGAGGGAAAGCTTTAAAAAAAGCTCCTCATCCTCAGGGTGGGGTTTGCACTTCCTCCTTTTAAATTTAGTTTATCTGCTTCCAGATAAAAGCTCAGTGCCCATCACGTCATGCCAACTCATCCCCTAGGCCTGCTCAGACCAATCTCCCATAGCAAAATTCCTGTCGACGTGGTCGCTGTTAAGTAGATCGGTACCGTTTGCTGTCATTAGGGTTAATGTTCCCAGGAAGGCAGTCGTCCCAGGGAAGGCAGGATTTTGTTGTTCCCAAAACAAGCATGTCCCGGTTGCTCCCCTGCTGATGTAGTGCCAAGGGGCTGGCCCAGGCCTTCTGCAGCCCTGTTGGGTGACGCATCCTATGGGCAGATGTTGTCTGGACCGTCCTCTGGTCCGAGCGACGCTGGAAGGCTCCTGGGCAGCAGCGGCCCGAGGTGCTCACGGTGTGTCCTGTTTGTTCTTATTGCCCTAGTGCAGACTAGGTGCCAGGTGGAGGCCAATTTTGGTGGTGTCCATCCGGGTCACTTCCGCCCCCAGTGCGATGAGAACGGAGACTACCTTCCCAAGCAGTGCAATGCCAGCACGGGCTTCTGCTGGTGCTCCTACAAAAACGGCACCAAGATTGAGGGCACTGAGACTCGGGAAAAGCTGGATTGCCCTGGTAGGTCGCCCGGGTGGGGGAGAAGAGGAACAAGTAGCACCTTCAGTCATGGTTCCTGGTTTCTCTTGAGCTCAGTGAAGAGCAGAACTCGATAGGAGTGGGGAGGGTGCCCAGCAGCACTCGAGCTGCTCAGTGCATTGCAGGAACAGGCAGATCCTGCAACGTACCCTGTTCCAGAGAGCCCAAGGTGGCACGGGTGACTGGTGAAGGAAGAGGTTCCTAGAGGCAGCAACACCCATCACCTTTGCGCCCCTTCAGCACTTCCACACCATGCAGTGACATTGTGTTATGGACACTCTCTGAAGGGCACCCTAAAAACCATAGGAGTGAGCGTTGGCCCTTGCCTAGTGGCAGCAGGAGTTGAGGCCCTGAGTCTTGCCCTCCTGGCCTTGCTTTGAGGTCTGAACTTAGCTGAAGCAATCCGATCTAGCTGAAGCCCCTCAAAACAGAGCGGAAGGACCCCAGCTTTTAGGGGAAGAACATCCAGGAGAGCCCTCGCTTCCCTCTTCAGTCGTTGCTCACCCTGGTGTGCACTTGGTCCCACCACGCCAGCACTCAGTGCGTGGCCGTGCTGGCCTGGCAGCCCTTGAGGGGCAGCAGGGCCGTTGCAGTGACTGTGGTAGCAGCAGTGCAGGTCACCTGCCTGGGTTGTCCCAACGCTGAAGTTGTGTGTCCCCCACAGCTGCGCCCAGGGCCGTGGAGCCGGAGGAGATGATCTTCTCAGGGGTGGATGTTCTCAAGCTGGACGCAGGTGAGCAGCTCGGCACGGTGGAGACGGCATCTCCAAGTGGGTCACCCGGGTCCAGGGCAGGGTGGCTGGGAGGAAACCCCTGGGTCTGTTGGGGCACAGTGGGTGCACGGGGCTGCAGCCCCTGCGCTGTGAAACACAATCAGCCCCGGCCACATCTGGCCATGGAGCAGGAGCCAGGAGCGTTGGTGGCCGGGCCAGAAGGGATCCGGGTCTCCTCCCTGCACCGGCAGTGGGAACAGGGCAGCTCCTGTTAGACCCATGTCCTGCATCCTGGGTCTAACCAACTTCCCCCTTTCTGTTTCCCTGCAGGAGCTAAGTAGAAGAGGATGCCTCCAGGTGCCTTGTCCCATCTTCAGCGTCCCCGCTCTTGTTTTTGCTCTATTTCATAAGTGCTTTTATATTGCTCTTTCAGAAGCTATTAATAGCAGGCAATCCCGAGCACTTCTGCCCAGGCGTTAATTCTCCTCCCCTACTGCAGGCCATGGAAGTGGGTTGATCGTATGCTGCCTGCAGGCTGCCTCCTGCCTTGTGCTAGCAGCACAGGAGGAGCCCTCCCTTTGCTAGAGACAAAATGTTCCCTTACAGGCATGTCTGGTAGAGCAGGCTGGAAAATTATTTCATATTTCAACCACATCAGACCCATAGTTCTTTCCCCTTTTGCTAGTCAGATACAAGCTGCTGAGCATGAGCTTTGGGCAACAGCAGCATCACTTGAGGGGAGTCTCCCAGGAAGATGCGGGTGCTGAGACCAGTCCTGGGTAGCAGTTTGCAGCACCCTGACCCTAGGCAAAGAGCAGGAGGCCCCAGGGCAAGCGTAGGGATCAACCCTGCTGAAGAATGAGCCACTAATTAATGCTTTCTTGTACTGAACGATCATTAAAAGACAGCAGCAAAATGGAGTCCACCTGCTTCTTAACGCTGTAAGTTGGAGCCATATTTGACTATTAGAGATGTTAGACTATTGAAGCATCTTTCTTTTTTTTCTTCCCTGAAAATTGCTAGGTTTTGTAGTGATAGGTGCTCACCTGCAGCTTTTCCCTTCAGCGCCGAGACCAGCCAAGCAGGGGGTAGCAGCGAGAACAGGAGCTAATGCTGGGGTTAGGGGGGTTTGCATTGGTTTGAACATATTTCCTCTATAAATGAACACACAAGCTAATACAAGCTGATGATTTCAAATAAACTTTTGAATAAGAAACCCTTGTGGCAACCCTGGCAGGGCACTATATTCAATCCTTTTGCAGCTATTTCATATAAAAAAGAAAGGGGGGGGGAATACTAAAATACATTCTGTTGAGAGCTTCTGGGCAGATGCTGATCCCCTCTGTGCCTTGCTTTGGTGCCCATTTTTACTCACACTCCAGGGCTGGGAAGGAGCATGGATGCAGGTGGTCACTCGAGGATGTCCTGGGCACCCCATGGTGCATGCAGCATGTCCCATGGTGCCGGCAGCACCGAGGGCACCAAGCACTGTCACCTTATGGAAAAGAGCAGCCTTCCCCCAGCACGGAGGGTGCTGGGGCTGGGGACACCCCAGGGCTTTGCCCTGCTCCAAAGCACCCCATGTCCATCCTGGCAGCAGTTCTGACCAGGGCTGGTGCTTTGGGCTCCCTGCTCCAGAGATCTGCACTCAAACCCCATCCCCAGGAGCTCCAGGTCTGCCGAAGGCTCCGGGCAGGAGGATTTTAAGGAATTCCCTGCCTTGGGATGGCAGGGAGCAGGGTGCAGTCCTTACCCAAGGCTGCTCCACAGCGGCGGGATGTGTTGGAAGGAGGAGCAGGAGGGAATCCCTAGGGAATCCCTCTCCTATTTTCCTCACCTCCTAATCCCTAGGGCAGGGAATGGAGGGATGGAGCCAGGCACCAACCCAGCCCTAACCGCAGGCAGTAGCTCCTGAGCACCAGCTGCTCGAGGCTGGAAATAGAGAACAGGCACAAGGGAAGGGTGACACGTTCAAACCTGGCCCAAATCAGGCTGCGCTCACACCTGCCCCACAGCAGTGCAGCATTTTAGTAATCAAAATTAAACAAAAACCGCCACGACCCCCGCGCCAGGACCATGTATTCAAAACCCGGGAACAGCAGCATCTGCACCTTGGGAAGCGGGCACAAAAGAGCTGCTTTTCCCTTGGGGGGTGTCAAGCTGGTCCTGCAACCCCTTCCAGCCACAGACGAGCCCTGTCTGCCCCAAGGATCCCCTCACGCTGCCCCCAAGCACCACCTGCCTCCACTGCAGCCAAGAGGGGCCCAAACCCAGGCCGGGGCCTTCTCGCCCCTTCCCTTCAGGGCGGCTCGAGCAGAACGTCACCGCTTCTCTTTTATTGCATTTTCCATAAAAAAACTCACGAAAAATTAGGCAGCCTTGGCTGAGCACAGCTGCCGGGCACAGCTGCGCAGCACAACTCCGGGATGGGATAATCGTCGTCGCCAGTGTCAGAATAGAAAGTAAACCCAGGAGCTCTCTTCCATAGGTAGCAAAAAGACTGACACCACAAATCACAGGAAGGAGGAAAAAAAAAAAGAGTAAAAGTTTCTCTTAAAAATATAGCTCTGTGAAGAGAGAGGAAAAAGGATGTCTGGGTGTCAACTAGGAGGAAAGCAGTCTATGCAAGCTGGCTCTTCTCTGCTCAAACTGCCTCCTTTAGTTCAGTTCTAGTGCAACAGGCGAGCCATCGGGAGGGGAGGTAAAACGCTTTTCCAGGCCCCAGCAGGACAGGAGGAGGCAGAAAGTTACACCACTCTGCTCTAAAAGTCACAGTTAAAAGGAGGAGTTATAAATTACTATTAAAAAAAAAAAAAAGTTGGAATTCTCCTGTTGGGCTTCCTTTTCCTCTCTTCTGCTTGATCTTCGGTTCATAAATCCTTACTCACAGGGCCACGGTACCTTTGAGGAAACGAGTTAGAGTTAGGGATGAGGGAAGAAGGGAATTGCCTACAGCTGAGCAGACTCATCCTGTCCGCTTGCAGGTGGCTACAAAATCACCCTCTAATTCACACTACTTTTCCAAGCTCCCCATGGTCAGCAGGGACTGACAGACACTGTCGGAGGTCACTCATCTCTGCTGATGGCAGAGGACATCAACATCTAGGCTGGATATCCAGTTTGGGCAGCTAAAGAGATAGCTGAGAGCAACCTCATCAGCAGAGGCCAGCACCCTGATCAGTGACTTCCTCACACTGCTCTGCTCTCTGGCCCCCTCACATGAGGCCAAGCTGCTTCATGGGGTGGTTGTTAGCAGCCACACTGGGTTCCTGCAGCTGGCCCAGGAGATTTGGCAAAGGCTACTGCTGTTCAGAGCGCTACCAAGTGACACTTGCCACAGGCCGTGTACCTTTTCATAACTCTTGAGGCTCGGTTGTTTTCTTCTTCTAAAAGGAAAAGGGAGAAAATATAAATCAGTATCATCTGCACCATCAGCACACAGAACCCAGCAAAGCCAGAAGCCCTAAGAGGCTTCTCTGCTGCCATCTCCACTGGGATAAAATCCACAATGAGGAATACACCCTGTTTTCTCCCTTTGCCCCCTTTCCTAGCCTGGGGATGGGATGCAATAGCCTGCTAAGCCCCCACGGGCTCCAGTTTCTGCTGAAAACATCACTAGAGGAACAGCAGGTAGCAGGGGAAGAGCCCTCAGTCCTTGCACAGATTCTCCACCAGCAAACCAGACCCTGAGTGGGACCCTTCCAGCAAAAGGTTGCAAGAGCTCCAAAGGGATCTCTCCTGGGGGAAAAGACAGGAACGAGCCCTTCTAGCCTTGCCAATCCCAAACAACCCACGGCCAGAGAACATTCCCAAGACCAGGCCACAGTCAACTACAGTCCACGAGATGAGGACACAGCTCTGCCCCCCTCTCCAGTCCCACATCTCCAAGGGACCAACCAGCCCCACCGCTGGGACAAGCCCCACGAGCACTGCTCAGAACAGCTCTCCCTGCTGTAGCCTGGCCCAGGCTCCTGCACATACCTTCTTCTTCTTCTTGTGAACTTCAGCAGAGCCATCTGCTGTTGTCTCCCCTTCTGAAGATGCTTTTTTGCTCTTCTTCTTCTTCTCTTTTCCATTCTTTTTTTCTAGGCGAGGGAAAGAATTTAACTAAGACAGGGAATCTGCTAAGGTCAATGGCCGAGAAGCGTTTGACTTCACCCAACACTGGAGGAAGCTTAGTTAGAACAGGGGCATCCCCAGCAGGTCCTCGACCACTTCTAAAGCCTTCCGGAGCAGTAACTCCGGGTGACACTGGAGTCCTGCCACAAGGCAGCTGTCCTCAGGGCCACTTCTCCAATGCCATCGAGCCGGAGGCTCCAGTCACCTCTGTGCAACACAAGCACTGACGGACACGTCTGTGTATCCTCCAAAATGAAGGGCTGTTTCTCTGCAGAGCAGAAACCCTAGCAGTTCTGGCCCACCTGTTCCATCTTCTCTCTTATTTTGAGAGAAGCCTGCAAGAGCCAGCACAGAACCAGCTCTAATTTGCAAATGCAGTCTGCACTGCGTAGGCAAAAAAATCCCCTTTGCATTAGGGCAGCAAACAGCATTACAGAGGCAGGCAGGGCAGGAAGCACTCTCAATGAGGAGCAGTGAGCAAAAGGCTGGTACTACCCTCCCCTTTCCCCTGGGGTTTGAAAGCAGCAGTAATAACCCCAGGTCCAATCTCTGAAACGAGCAGCTCGCCGTGTTGTAACAGGAGGCACCGTGACCAGGCAGGGCCGGGAAGGGGCTGTCACCCCAGGGGAAGCAGCAGCTGCCATGGCAGATGCCAGCACGGATTTCAAGGCTGATGTTTCTTGTAGAGGGGGCACGTTCAGGCAGCTCTGACTAACACAAAGCCCTGTGTATATGAATGCTGTATATGAATGCTGTGTATATGAATGCTGGCCTTCATCTGCCATGCCCACGGCTCGTCAGGCTCCAGGGAGGAAAGAGCTTTTGTGCCTGCCCTTCCCAGCTCTGCTGCAGCTCAGCTCCCCATCAGCACGTGTTATATTTGCACTAGCAGAGCCATTCGCCCTGCAGATGGGGCAGGGCATCGTGCAGAGCCCCAGAGCAGGCAGAAACCAGCCCCGAGGCTTCGTGGTTTGCAGCTAGCCAAACCTTGCCCCAAGCATAGGGCAGATGGTATAAAGTCCAAACACGGAGCACAAACAGCACCCAGGAGCTTTCATGGAGACACATCTAAACCACTGCCTGCCAGAGAGCTGCTTCCAGCCACAGCAAAGGCCAGGAAAGCAGAAAAATCCTAGAGGAACAGGTCACATCATCATACCACTGAAGATACACAGGCCCATCAGCTTGCTCTGCAAGCAGCCAGGATCAGTAGGACAACGAGTATGAGCATTATGCAACTCCTGCTGTGCTGGGCACAGGACAGAGAGAGACACAGGAGCCAAGTTGGCTGCCTGCAGCACAGCTTGTGATGAGGCTGCAGAAACACACTGACGTCGTGGCTTGAAAACCTGCCACTGGCTTTGGGTGGGCCAAGCAGGAAGCTAATGGGAAAGCAGGTGCTGTTTACATGGCCCTGCACCAGAGGCTGAACATGCAGCAGCAGCAAAAACCTATTGCAAATGCATCCTCGGGGGATGCAGAGTGCTCAGATTCTTACTTTTATTGGATTTTTTCTTGTCCTTGCTCCCTGGTAGCTTCTCCAGGTCACCAGCTGCTTTCTTCTTTTTCTTTTTGGGCACTTCTTCATTATCCTGCCCTTTCCGCTTCTTCTCCTTGGGCTGCCCAACAGCTCCATCCTCTCCCGGTAGTTTCCGCTTCTGAGAGCCTTTCTGCTTCTTGTTCTCCTTGTCTTTGCTCTTGGGTGCTTTCCCAGCCTTGTCTGCTGCGGAGGAGGGTTTCTTCTTTTCCTTCTTTTCTTTTTTTTCCTTCTTTTTCTTCTTCTTCTCTTCCAGCCCTCCCAGCGTTTGCACTGCAGGGATTTTGGCAGCAGTGGTGGCCTCGCTTTCGCTGCCCGAGCTTGGCTCCTCTGACTCGGGGATGGAGAGCAGTGCGTATGGCAACGGGTTTCCTTGTGTCCCTTTTGTCCCAATGTCATTCTGCTTCACCCCAAGGGCTTTCTTGACTGGGGAAACTTTGAGGCTGGCATGACTCGGTGCCATCTTTCCAGCTGCCTTCTCTTTGCCAGTGGGTCCTGTGGCTTCCTGCCCTGGAGGGGGTTTGTCTTCTGCAGAAAAAGTGACAAGAGAGATGTCAAATTCAGGGAGTTTTTAAAAATAAACACACACAAACAAAAAGTAAAAACAATCAAATCAAACACACTACAGGCTACACAGTGTTTAAAAGAGGGGCATGCAGTTCTCCCCCCAAGTAAATCCCCTAGGTACAGCAGGGAGAGATGCCTTGGCCCTGTCACTACGTATCTGGGAAAGGAAATGGGTAACAACAGGCAGAACAGCTTTGTCCACGACCAAGGGAAACTGGGACTAGGCTAGTGCAAAATGAAGCATAACAAGGGTGAGCAGAGAACAGCCCTTCCCCAGGAAGTCAGGGACCTCCCAAGGCAGAGGTGGCACCCACAGACCATATCCAGGAGGCACCAGTGACTTGTCTGCCAGCACCTGGGCCTTCCCTCACACTTCACACCTACTCGGCAGCTTGTTGCACAACTTAATGATTTACCAACACATTTGAACCTCAAGAGCTGGTCAGAGCTCAGGCAGAGCCAATTTAGGGGTACCAAGGTTGCAGCAGAGCAGAAATATCTTCCAGCTCTGAACTTTACAATTCAAAAAACAACCGAGGAGGCAAAGAAATGGTAGGACATCTCATTTTGGAACAAGCCTTCCCATTCACTTCCCTTTCTCTGCCTTCCAGACATGCAAAGTGAACAGAGCACAGAGAGACCACAGGGAGACTCGACACCAGCACTGTCTAGTAGAGGAGGCTCCAAAGCCAGTGTTTTCAGGTTCACCAGGAGCTCTTGCTACTGCAGCACAGGGACACCACGAGCACAGGCAGCAGGGGCAACCTGCCTGCTCCCACGGGCTACAGTAATTACTGCCGTAATTTGGAGGAGGCCAGAGCACAGCCAAGTGAGAGAGGACGTGCACAGAGGCCGTGTCATGGCTAGGGGAAGCCAACAGACGGCAGCAGTGCTCCACAGCCAGGTTCTGTAGCACAGACACACAGGGAAGAGGCCCCGTTCCAGCTCCGCAGCCAGCAGGGCTTTGCTCCTGGGCCAGGCAAGATTTTTGGCCTTGCTGAAGGACCCACCTGCTTTTTGGGCTGCAGGCACCTGCTCAGCGTCCGTGTCGGAGTCACTACTGTCACTGCTGGAGCTGTCGCCTGGGGCTGCTGTTACGGAGGCCTTGGCCGGGGGGTTCGCAGCAGGCACTGCTGCTTTTCCTTGTCCTGTTTTGCCCACAGGCAAGGAAGGAACCGTCTTTGGTGTCTGAGGTGCTGTTGGGGCCTTGGAGAGGCCCGGATAGCCTGTGAGGAGGGACTGAAGAAAGCAGAGACTAAGAGTCACTGCAAGACAGTCTGTGATATACCAAGCACACAGTTTTGCCCCATATTCCAAAAGAAGGGCCTGCTTTTGGTTACCTATGGACTGACCCATGCGCTGCTCAGCCAGTCCCCATCTCTGCGGAGAGGGCAGGACAGGGCACGGCGTCCAGGAGGAGGGGACAGGCCTCACAGGGGCTGGCTGAGCCCAAGGCTGCAGGAGATGACGGGACAGGGTCGCTGCTTTGTTCTCACCCAGCTGAGCAGACCTGGGGGAGGCTCCTGGCCACAGCTAATGCACTACCCGTGTGCTGCACGCCCTGCACATTGCTTACAAAGGGAGTTTAATGGCTTGGGTATGGGTTAAGTTACAAAAACAAAGCAGGGGAAGGTGGGGGGAACCCTTCTGCTACTGGCAATGCAAACCAGTTCTCCTGTTTAACTCTTGCAAAGTTGTGCCTCTTCCCATCTCATGTAACAGCAGAAGGTACAAACCCTGCACCCAAAGCTTGGCTTTTGGGGAAGCCCTCCCAAGAGCTCAGATTCAAAAGCTTCTCTCTCCCCTACTCTGCACTGCAGAGCTGCCACTTCCGTGCTGGCAACCTCACTGAGCATCCTGCCTGCTCTGACTGGGAATGCTGCCCTCTGTCCTGCTTTGAGGCCAGATGCAAGACCTGAGAGGATGCCAGCCTGGTGCCACATAAGTACCTGTGATGCTGTCCCATCTTCTTCCTCGCTGGACTCCGAGGAGGAGCTGTGGGCTGGCTCAGTGCCTCCTGGTTTCTGCAGCAAACCTGCTGAAGGGCAGAGTTCATCCCATCAGACCCATTGCTGCCTCTTGGGGCTGAATCCACCCACCCAGCACACAGGCACTGCTGCCAAGGGGACTTCTGCCTCCAAAGAAAGGCGAGTGCTCAGCAGAGCTAGGGAGCAGAAATCCCTTTCCAACCACTATCTGAAAGTGACATCTCCCAAGGGGCAAAAAAAAGGGGTGCTGCCCTCCAGGCTAAGGTTGTGCATGAGCACACCTCTGGGCACGACACAGAGGGCATCTCCTCAGGGGAACTGACCAGGTTTGGGGACCTCCTTGGGCGTCTCCTCCTCGTCACTGTCGGAGGAACTGCTGCTGTCTGAGGTCTCCTCTGCTTGGGAGGGCAGCGTGGCCTGGCTCAGCCTGGCGTCCTGGGCAGGCTGCCCCCCTGGCTTCTTCTGCACAGCAGTGGGATTTCTGGGCACTGAAGCAGGCTGTGGAGCTGCAGCGTTGGCTGGAGCTGCTCTCCCTGTGGGAGCTGCCTGCTTCGGGCTCGAAGGTGGAAGGACCTAGGGAGAGGAAGAAGAAATATATCTGAAAGGAGGAGTAACTGCTGATTCCCCTGAACTACAGAAATCAGCTCTGAATAGGTGGGCTTGGACCACCTGGACTCTCCTTCAGCCACACTGCTCCAGTTCCTGGCCAACTTGAGCCCAGCATCTCCCAAGCAGGAAGATGAGACCTCCAACTTCCCCAACCAACAAGGCAGGGAGCTGTGGCCTGGTAGGAAACTCCTGACCGTAAAGCCTGCTGCTATTGCAAAAGGAGGAGGAAAATAAAGCCAGCTGGGAGACACCAAAGGTGCCAGGGCTACCTTTCCCTCATCTGCTTCCCCTTATCATAAGGGAATATGGTTTAAAACAACCGCCCCCATCTCCCACACGTGCTGCCCCAGAGGGGGCTGCTTCCCTGGCACCCCCTGCACCCCCATGTGCCCGCCCTGCCCAGAGGGGCTCCCCCAGCCGTCACCTCTCCCACGGGCACGTCGCTCTCCGAGGAGTCGCCGCTCGAGCTCTCGGATACCCTGCAGGCTGCCGGGGCGGCGGGAGCTTTGGTCCCCTTCCCCGATGGCATCGTGGCGTTGGCCTTGGCAGCCGCCGGGCTCGCAGTCTTGCTCGGTTTGATGTTCTGCTGCGACAGACTCTAAGGCACATATTGAAAAGTCAGGCCAGAGCACAGCTTGAGAGGGAAAGGAAGCAGAAGCACAACTCAGGCCACCACCTCCAGACCCCTGCATCATTGACACGATAGCCCCAAGGCTGATATATTTTCTTCCTTCACCATTTTTCTCCACTGCGAGCCTCCAACTAGGGTCTCCAGCAGATTCAGGAGCATCCATGTGAGGGGCAGCACATCTGGGTGTGCCTGCTGCATTAGCCCAAATGGCATCTGGCTGAGGGCAAGCAGCTGAAATGTGACACACGTAGCCACCGACACTGCTGCAGCACCAGGAGGACAGCAGGATGCGAATGCTATTTTGCTGGATGGAGATTCAAACTCCAGGATGACTCCTACACTCAGACATCACATGAGGTTTAATTGGCTCAGGGACATCAATGGTAGGACAAATTTGTCCTCAGGTTCACCAGCAAGTCAAGGATTAGACAGCAAGTTAACAAGAACAATTCTGTTTCCTGACGTCTGAATTGTCCCCTGTATTAACTAAATAAAGAGGAGTTAAAAATGGAAGAGCCAGGAGCATGGATGAGGGAAATCAGGCACTGACATCACATCCAAGGCACAAATGCCAGCAGAGGAGAAAGCAGGAGCGCTCAGTCTCCTGGTTTGTGTTACAAACACAGCTGCGTAAGCAGCTGTCCCTCCCCAGGTCTCTGTTAAGCCAGGCCTTTGTGGTCTGACACTTCTCACACACATCTGGCCTCCAGCGAGGAAGGCAGCGCTCCCCGGCACGGAGAGCTGCCCCTCCAGCATGCGCTTCCAGACGTCCTGCTCGCAGCTCAAGTTGCAGCAAGCGCCTTAATTTTGTGCCATGGGGGTATTGCAAACAAGCTGCCAGCAAGGAGAGCGCTCAGGCTGGCTGGCTGCCCACCAGCTGGGGAGAAGGCAGCCCTTTCATCAGGGCTTCCTCGAACGCACGGGATCCTTCTCTCCCCACAACGGCGTTGACCACAAAGGGGACATGTGTGCATGGGCAGAGAAGGGCCCTGGGCTGCTAAGGCCTGAGCCCAGAGCACCTGCCCCTTTTGCAGGGGGGAAACCACCAGCAAGTCGGAATGACAGTAACGCTCCCCAGTCACAGCTTCCTCACGGGGGTTCTTTCCTGGCCTCAACACAGAAGTACAGAGAGAATCAAGTGAGAAAACAGGGATTGAGTCCTCCACAGTCAGATCACCCCCACCGTGTGTGAGCAGAGATCACCCGTGAGCAAGACTCAGCTGCAGGGCTGAGAGGGACACGAGGCTGCCTCCATTCTCTGGGAATCTAACTCCTTTTCTGACCAAAAGGCAGCACAGCCCGTGCTGCTCCAGGTGGTAGAGCAAGAACCCAGAAGTCTCTGGCTGTAGCCCACACCAAGGTGGGCTTGGGAGGAGGCAGGGTGCAAGTCACCTTGCAACCACCTGGCTCAAGGAAGGACTGCCCATAAGAATCAGGAAGTTTTTCCAGCCAGTTTAACTTCTACGTCTAGGGAAAGGGGATAGAGTCCAGGAGATCTGGGCTCGTGGGTCTAGTCATGTTGCTGCCAAAACAGCTGCATCCTCCCCTGCTCACATACTGCAAGCTGGCTGAGGCAGAGATAGGTACCCAGAACTCAGGTCACTGAGACCCAGAAATGCTGCCAAGAAGCCTTGATCCAGCCAAAAGGAGGGGTCCTCTCTGTATCATTCATCATCCACCCAACCATCACCTTGCAAGTCCAGAGTTATCTCTTGAGTGTGTGAGGCAAAGAGTGCCCCTGTGGAGCAGGTCGGCACCTCCTTACCTGTGAAGGGGGGATTATTTCCTCCTCGGAATCCGACTCCTCGCTGGAATCGTCGCTGCTCTCCGCAGGCGGAGGGGCTGGCGCTGGCACCGGGGCTGCAGCTTGGGCCTTCTTCCCACTTGCTGGCTTGGGCACAGCGTTGGTTTTCACTGCAGAGAAAGCATGGGAGATTGGCACCAAAGCAAGAGTCGCCCTCCTTGCCTCTCCAGGGCAGGAAGCATCACATCAGCCAGGGCAGAGAAGGAAATCCAAGAGGTCCTTACCACTACCAGAAGGAGCCTTACCAGCTGGTGGAGGCTGTTTCTGTGCCACGGGGGTCTCCTCTTCACTCTCAGAAGAGTCGCTGCTCCCACTCTCGGAGGTCTGGCTTTTCAAGGTGCTTCCTGCTGGCTTTTCGGGCCCTCCAACTTTAGCAGCCTCACTTGGGTTGGGAACCTGTCCAGACTGTTCTGTTAATCTCTTAACAAAAAGAGAAATACAGGCACAGAAGTGCAGTGTTACCAGATGTTTTCGTTAGCGGTTTAAGGGCATTTACAGCTCAAGTTAGGTTTCGTTTTGCCCTTAAACAGCTGTTACTAACACTCACTCCATCCTCAGCATGTCAACAGCGGAAATGGCTTCAGTTACTGCCTGGACTGAGCTGCTGAGATGCATACGCTGCATTTACATTCCTCTACTCAGCCCTGGTGAGGCCACATCTGGAGTATTGTGTCCAGTTCTGAGTACAAGAGGGATGTGCAGCTGCTGGAGAGAGGCCAGCGCAGGGCTACGAGGATGATCAGGGGCCTGGAACATCTGCCCAATGAGGAGAGGCTGAGGGAGCTGGGCCTGTTCAGCTGGAGAAGAGAAGGCTGAGAGGGGATCTAATCAGTGTATATAAATACCTCAAGGGGGGCAGTGAGGAGGATGGTGCTGGTCTCTTTTCACTGGTGGCCACCAATAGAACTAGAGAAAACGGCCACAAACTGAAGCACCAAAAGTTCCACAGGAATTTAAGGAAAAATTTCCTAACAGTGAGGGTGACAGAGCACTGGAACAGGCTGCCCAGAGAGGTTGTGGAGTCTCCTTCTCTGGAGATCTTCAAACCCGCTTGGATGCAGTCCTGTGCCACGTGCTCTAGGTGACCCTGCGTGTGCAGGGGTTGGACTAGATGATCTCTAGAGGTCCCTTCCAACCCTGAGCATTCTGTCATTCTATGATTTAGCAATGCGCCTTTGCGAGAAATCCAAGTGCATCTGATCTCATGAGCGTGCAGGGCTAACGGTGCTCATAAATCTTGCTGCAACAAGACTTCAGGAGGAGCCTCCTGGCAGAGCAGGTCAGTCAGGACAGCTGCTGCCCCAGGGCCCCTCTGTACCGCTAGCTCTCGGATCAAACCCTCAGCCAGCAGCACCTCAGGCAGCCCTGCAGCTCCTTAATGAAGTGGAGACAGGCTGGGAGGAGTCTGAAGGGAAGAGCAGCATTCCAGCCCTCAACCCCCCTTCCAAAGCCTCTCATCAGAGCACAGGCTCTCCCTAGCTCAAGGAATCAGAAGGAACCTGAAAGCCTAGTGCCAGAACATTTGTAATTCTAAGAAGATATCAGAGCAGCTACCCCCAGAGCTGCTGGAGAACTCAGCATAGAGACAGGTGGCCACAGGAGTTTGGGAATGCCAGAAGCAGGCAGAAGCAGACCTATGGATATGACTGAAGCCCTTGGAAATTAACTTGTCAACAGGTCTAAAAGAGTTTGTGAAAACAATAAAAAACTCACTTGGGCTGTGCCATTCCACAGCACACGTATCTACACTGATAGCCAGGACACAAGCCAGGCCAAGAGGCTGGTGTGTCAGCACCAGGGAGCTGGCGTTATTACAGCACCAAGCACACAATTCCAGGGAACAGCTCCCATTCCTGGCCCCTCTCCCAGCTCGGACACAGGGCTGGGAACATCCTCCCGCACACCTGGGCGGGCAGGAGGGGACAAGGGACTTGCCCGGAGGCACCCGGGCACTGCTGGCCCACGTGGGGCTGCTCCTGGCCGCCAGCCCAGCGGCTTCCCAGAAGGACGGATCTTATCGCGCTTCCTGGCACGGCCCCGCCGAGGGCTGCCACTGGGGCAGTGTTTATCATTCCCAAGCCAAACGCTAAACAGACAACAGCATCTGCACGTTTAGCCCATCACAGAACAGCTCTCCGAACAAGCCACGCACATTTTGACTCCGCTCGGAGAAACAGAAACCCCCACGAGCGCTTGGGGAAGGGGCAAAGCTCCCTTGTCTGCTTTGTTTGGATACCCGTGCGTCACTCTCTCCAGGAGAGAGGCCAGATTTGCAATGGCAAAGACAGAACTGCTTGAGGCAGAGCAGAATTCGCTTGGTCTGTGTGAGCATCCACCCCGAGCACTGGTACCCGCGGGGAGAGGCTGCCGAGATCAAACCCTGCTCGCTCACTTCTAAGGCCTTCATCTCACCGGGGCTGGTTTCTGCTCTGCGCAGATGCACAGCGTGAGCTGCTTCCTGCGCTCCCCAGAAGATTGGCAGGGAGCTGTGGAAAATCTGCACGCAGGCAGCCTGACACAGAAATAACATTACAGCATCCTCAGAGAAACCTCAGGGAGGTTTGTACAGCCAGAGGATTCCTTGGACCCTCTCCGGTGGCAGCCAAGGTCCCACCATCCCTGTCACCTCAGTCCCTGCCAGAGTCCAGCAGGTCCCACATCCTCTGGCCCAAACAGGCTCAGTCACACCCAGGGATTGGGGTAAGCCAAGCGGGCAGTTTCTGACCTCTTAGAGAACGAGGTAGCTTGGGTAGCTCAGACGAGGAGGGAAATACACTGGAACAGGCTGCCTAGAGAGGTTGTGGAGTCTCCTTCTCTGGAGATCTTCAAACCCGCTTGGACGCAGTCCTGTGCCACGTGCTCTAGGTGACCCTGCGTGTGCAGGGGGGTTGGACTAGATGACCTCGAGAGGTCCCTTCCAACCCTGAGCATTCTATGATTCTATGATTCTATGAAATAACTCAAGAGGAAGACACTTTTCCTTCTCCCTCCCCAGCCCTCAGAGCAGGAGCTGCCTGCGGATTGGGATGAGAATGATGACTCAGCTGCCACACAACCCATCTGCCACTCGCATGGGCCATTTGCACCATGCAACTCTGCCTGACAAGAGAGGGGGAAGCAGCGCGGAGCCACGTGTGGGATCATGGGCACGACGCTCCGGCGCTGCCGGGCGCAGGGAAGGCGCCGCTGGAGCATCGGAATCAGAACTGGCAGCTCAGGCGTGGGGAAGGGAAGGACTGCGATCCACACGGAGCAGGGACAGGATTTGGGGCGGAAGGGACATTGGGCCTTCCCTCACTGTTTCTGAAGCTCGTGGGGAATAAAAAATAAAATAAATAAATAAATAAAAAGGTTTCAGGCAAAGCTTCTGCCAGTGCAGCCTGCACGAGTTGCCTTGGATGATCAAGGAACATACAGGATCCCAAAGTACACATGTACAGAGAGCTCAGCTCAACACTGCTGGGCAGAAACCAGAGCCTGCGCACGGAGAGGTTTGGTGCCACTTTTACCCCACAACGCTCAGGAAAAGGGAAGCAAAGCAGAATCAACAGTTCCAAAAGCAGCAGCTCACGGCATCTTTAAGGTCAGTCCAGACTGTCCCCCACCACCATTCTCTTCAAAAAAAGCCCTGCAAACACCTTGTCAACTTCTTTGACTAAATATTCCTGAGTCTTCAGGGGGTAAACATACCAATTAAGCAGTTCAATTTAGGCATGATGTTCATTTTAATTGTGCTAATCCACCCCCACAGGGAAAGATGAAGCAGCTTCCAACGCTCTGTATGTTTGGATCCTGCACAGAAGCCAGAGGAAGTTGCAGGATGCAGTAAGTCAGTGGTTAGCATATGCCCAAGTAGCAGATGGTGAGGATGAGCTAAGAGGAGCTTGACTGGGAGGACAGGACTGTGGACAAGGATATGCCTAACGGCTCAAGTTCAGGCTTCACTCACCATGTCTGCTTGCAGGCTACTAACACAGGCAGAAACAGCCTCTTTGGCAAAAATAGAGCTTCCTTGATGACAAGTTTTTCCCCGCTGACTGTGCTAGGTGAAGGGCAGTCACCAGCTTGAAGAGGAAAGATGATGAGGGGGTTAAACAGCCATCAGCAAGCACCGACACTGGGGACAGCAAACCCAGCCCAGCAGGTCCTTCATCTCCAACCCTGCTTAAGCAGGCAAGCCATGCTGTATAGCAAGCACCCCCATGGCAGAGCTATGGGAATAGCTGCTCCTGCCACCCAGAGCTGAATCTTCACAAAAAATCATGCAGGAAGAGAGCAGCACAGAGCCAACTGTTAGAGATGCGTCCCCCTCCACCCACGCCAGCAGGCCAAGGCTAGAAAGACAAAATGCAAAGCCTCTCCTCTCCGGCGTCTGCCTGTCACTACCAAAAGGACGTGTTGACAAAGAGCCTCTTTGCAAGGACACGTGAGGCTCTACCCCCAGGTTCTCTGCCTCCCTAGCAAATAACAGCTGCCACCTGGGAAACACGGCTTTCAGGCTGCTTTCTGAAAGGCCCTGCAGCTCTCTGTCATTGCAGGACTCTCCACACATCAGATCTAGGATTACCAAGGCCCTCTTTCACCATCAGAAGCACAGCAAGTCCCACCCTGCGCAAGCAGGCGGATGCTCTCAAGAAAGGATTTGTCTCCCAACAATTGGAGCCACCTAAACTTGAGCCTAGTCTGGGTTAATGACTAACCCTAACCCCCTCCAGCCCACTCACCACAGGGCCAAGCTGCTGGTGACCCCTTGGATTAGCAAAGCATGAGCAGAGAAAAATCAGTTTGTGTCAAATAGGGAGGAGGGTGGGGAGCCCTAATCTATTTGCTGCTCACAGACTGCGCTGCTGTTGGGACACCACCCCTCACCTGGGCCTTCCTGTTGCCTCTCACAACAGTTTTTGCTTCAGAGAAGAGCCAGACAAGCTCCAGCACAAAGACAGATATCTGGTAACTCTCAACTATCCCCTCGTCTTCATGTGGTGGGATAAAGAGGTAAAAATAACAGGTAAACAAAGCCACATATGAGCGAGAAGTTATCATACTCCTCTCCAAGTAGAAGGGAAGACTCCTCCCAGGGAAGGCAAGGTGCAAATGCGCTGCCACTCAAGATGATTATCAGTAGCACCTAATGGCTGAATTACTGCTCTGTGCACACTCTCATCATTAAAGATCGGGTTGAATGGGGCATCACCAACCTTCTGGCTGATGGGCACAGAGAGATCCTCCTCTTCACCATCTGAGGAGTCAGTGCTCTCCGCTGGCTTCGTACTTTCGGCAGGCTTTGCGCCAACAGCAGTCCTTTCCAGGCCATTTTTGCCCTGCTTTGGCACTGGTGGTTTTGGTGTTGCCTTCCCTTGAGCTGATGGAAACGTTTTTGCTGGAGCTGCTTTGCTGGAGAGCGGCGCTGCGGGTGTCGGTTTCACTGGGGACGGGACGGCCGGGGAGGATTTTGGAGGTGGCTTTGTCTGCAAAAGGACAACAACAGCATGAGCCAAGATGAACCCCACAGTCACACAATTCATACACTCAGACTGGAATCAAGAGATTTCAGCGTCCCCTGTAAAAGGCAAATGCTAATGGAAGATCAGCAACTGGCAGGAAAGATAAGGCATTCCTTCACCCAGCTCTTTGGGGACAGTCTCCAAGACACTGCTTGTCAGCCTGCAGATACTACCAGTTCCCTGCAGTGAGGTGAGGTTGAGCACTCTGCACTCTTTACAGCAGGGAAACTAAGTGGCACTACTACAGCTTGCAAAAATCAGACTCCGCATATCACAATTTATAGTTGAGAGCCAAATTCAACCACAATGACTTGCCTGTTCAAGTAGGAAAGGAATTGCTGTATTTTTATTAATCAGTGTCGTTAAATCTAAGTTTTCAGTTCAAATCCCCCACCTCCTCCAAGAAAAAAAGGGAAAAAACATTTTGGGGATTTTAACTGCTCTCCCTGCAAACATGACTTTGCTGTATGCTGCATCTGTTTAGAGATTTTTCCTTCACTGCAATTCTTAGCTTTGGGGAGGAATGCAAGGAGAGACGGGGTCTCAGACAGACGCACTTGGGTTCCTGATGCAGGTTCCTCGTTTTCACTGTCTGATGAGTCGCTGCTCTCTGAAGTGTCATCGGGCTTTGCAGCCCCAAGAACCGTTGCTGGTCCAGGCTTGGCCTGGTTTGGTGCCACTGCTGCTGGCTTTACTGCTTTCTTCTTGGTGGACACTGGACGGGCAGGTGTGCTTTTCACAGGGGCTGCATTAGCCTGCACTGCTTTCACAGCTGGTTTTGCCTGGAAACAGGAGAAAGAAAAGTAACATCTTACATTTTTAGGAGGGAAGAAGCTGGTTGAGGGTTGCAACTGTGTGGAGCCTGTTTTAAGCAAGGCCATTTTGCCAGTTTGGCTGGGATGACAGTAGGCTTGTTCAGAACTATGGGCTGTGGAGCATCTGAAGCAATCTGATTGCTTCCTCTGAGGGACTGTCTGACCAGCATGAATCCTCCTGAATTTGCAGAAACTGTGGAACTGCCTGCCAGTCACCTCCTACGGATCCATGACTCTCCCTCTGCTTCAGGCACTAGGAAGAACTAGGACAGAGTGGCTGACTGGCAGGGGTTGGTGGGGCTCGGTCACACTGTGTGTCCCCATAGCCTTGGGTTTGGGGATCCCACACACTTCAGGAAGAGAGTGTTGACAGACTGCAGCAGCACTGGGCTCTCATTGCATTTTCCTCTCCCCTCAGGGTTAGGGAAGTGGTTTCCTAGGACCCTGGACTGGAGAGGTTACCTGGACTGTTGAAGGTGTGAGCTCCTCCTCAGAGGATGTCTCATCACTCGATTCCTCACTGCTACTTTCAGCCGCCGCAGCTGCCTGCTTCAGCTCTGAAACACAAGTGAGGAGATGTCACAGCTGCTGCCAGTTCTGAGTCCTTCAAGTGAGATGCTAATGCAGCTTTTGAAGTCAGAAGGGGAAAAAAAAGGCAAAAAAAAAAAAAAAAAAGGCAAAAAAAGGAGGCAGAGAGAGGCAAGAGGCAGACTTGCAAGGAACAGGTCTCATTAAAAGAGCTGGTGGCCTCCTGGGAACAGCCTCTCTAGAAAAAAGGGAAAAAGGCCTGCAAGCACTATTCCTCAGCACGGGCAGAGATGAGAAATCCCTCCCGGGTAGTCTCAGACTGTAAGGACAGTTGCCCAGACAGACACAGCATCCTGCAAGAGCACCTAGTCTGGCTGCATCTTATCTGAAAAGCAGACGACGACTGAACTTCTAAGCTCCATTCCCTCCCTCATCTCCAAAACAACAAAAGGGATTTTCTTAAAGACTTTTTTTTTTAATCACTTTGCAATTGGGACCGAACACAGAACCCCAAAGAGTGTTTTAAGAAAGCTGAAAACATCTGCAGTATTTGCTCTGCAGCTTCTCCAAATGTATTATCATCTCCAATGCTGTAGTGCGGGATGCTGCTGGAGATGCTGACACATTCCCTAAGCACAGCATTTAGCACCCTAGGTGTGAGCAAGCATGCTAGATTCATCCCAGGGAGCTCCAGAGCTGCCAGCTTTGCAATATTTTTGCAGTCTTCCTGGGAGCACACTGTCCTCTGGGCTGTTCAGGGAGCTGGCACAGATCAGACCTCATGCCCAGCAAAACCAGAGCACACATGCTCTCCCACACCCTGCTTACCCGCTTTGGGGGCTGCTGAATTCACTGCTGCTGTTTCCTTTTCTTCTTCACTCTCTGAAGAGCTGCTGCTGTCGGAGCTCTCTGCTGCCTTGGTTTCTGGTGCTTTGCTCTGACCTACTTTGCCCAGGGTTCCTCCTGGATGTCCCAGCTTCTCAGGACTGGATGGTTTTTGCCCAGCCTTGGCCAGAGGTGCAGACACAGCTGGCGTATTGGCCTTCTGCTTATTTGAGACCACAGTTCTGTGCACAGCAGAGGCCACCACTGCCTTGTCTGCCGGAGCAGCGGTTTTATTAGGAGAATGCAGGGAGTTGGCAGCTTTGCCACTGACCACAGCTGGCTTCACCTACAGGAAACAAAAGTTAGAAGACCGCAGACAAATAAAGGGCTGAACTAGGTATGACACATCTTAAACAGCACTCCAGCAGTTGGGCAAGCCACACAACTCTTTATGGAAGTGCTTAGGGGATGGATATCTATAAGAAGGCTTATGCCAGCACAGGAGGGTCATTTAAATGCAAATTTCACCCAGCCCACATTACAACACATGCCTAAGAGGCTGGGATGGCCCTGGCCTCAGAACAGCACGAGCCCCTAAGGTCAAAATAAACACGCTCTTACCGTAACTACACCTTTTCCTGCTGGTGCCTCTTCTTCTGATGAGGAGTCGTCATCCTCGCTGCTTTCTACATTCACTGCTGAGTTGGTGACCAGGGGAACACTGGCTGCAGCACAGGAGAGACCAACAGAAGCCATGCAAGAAATGCCAACCATCAAAACGGTCTCTGGCCCACAGAAAGGCCCCAGCACACAGGGCAAGGCCCCATCTTTGCACCTGCCCCAACACCAGAGCCACTGCCCCTGCAACAGGCAGGTCCCTCCAAACCCGGCTGTTTCCACGGCAGGTCCAAGGGCAGGTCTGAGTTTCTTATTAGACTATTCAAGCAAATGTCTCAAACATTAGCTGCATCAAGGATCCATTCCCACCTCAGAGGCAACAGGTTTTCCAGGGCAACTAGAAAGTCCTTCTTCCCTCATCTGTGAGGCAAACCTCCCTTTGCTGGCCCGAGAGATGCCACACTGATCAGATGATGCTCCCCCGTTGGGTACCATTAGGTTCCCAAGGTTACATCCAAGCTAGGACATTCATCCCTTCTTACGATGAACCACAGCAACTGACTCTACCAAAAACAGAGACCCATTCACAAATTCCACAAATCCAAGGAAAAGGGCTCCCTGCTGATCTTCAATTCAGCAAACCCAACAAGAGAGAAAGAACAACAGACTCTTGGGTCGACTTCTGAGGGTGGGTTGCAGACATCAGGGTAGTGTCTAAGTTGCTGTCCTAACCCATCAGTGATGAGTGCTGGGAACAGGAGAGAGCAGGGCTGTACAAATGCAAGTTAACTGGAAATCCAGCAAGTCAAGTGCTGAATCCAGGCACTGAGGAGGCTTTCGGGGCTGGAAAGGGTGGTAGCAATAGGGACGACAACTCTTGCTTCATGATCTACATCCAGCAGGATACGGCTCTGCTCAAACCTGAGCTGTGTCTCTGGGCTCAGCCTCCCCAGGGACATTAACTTACACTGCTCTCAGGGCAGGTTTCTGCCAGTGCCAAACTCTGGCATGGGGCAATGGGGGCAAAACCACAGAGTTACTGTGGCAGCCACCTCCATGTCAGGAGCAAAGCACTTCTCCAAGGAGCTACGCTCATCCACACCAATCAACAGATCCCACGGGAGGAACAGAGGAAAAGTCTATACGGGAGGAAGAGCAAGAGAGCAGGAACGAAGAAAATGGATCTTAAACCTAACCCCTAATACCAGGGCCCAATTCCACAGGCTACTGCTGGCTTTAGCAGGCATCTCTGCTCCTCAGAAGCTCTGCAGGAACACAGGTGCTCAAACAGGTGCTCTATTCTCCTAGAAGCATCAGGGAACGGCTATCCCTTTACAAGCACTTTCTCTGGCCAAAAAAATTGGGCTGTTCTTGCACAGTCCTACTCAGTCAAAACATGGGGAGACAAAAGGTTCCTACCCTTGACAGCTTTGGTCTTCTCTTTCTCATCGTCTTCTTTCTCTGAGCTCTCAGAGCTGCTCACAGGATCAGGAACTCTGATCTTTTCTGGGATGGCTGCCTCCACATCACTTGCCTTTCTTCTCCTGGAATTCGAGGGAGTTCTGAGGAAACAGAATTGGTAAGAGTAAAGAAGAGGTGTCAAAGTGTCAAAAAGGGGAATAACTCTTGAAAAAGAATGAATCTGAGCACTCAGTAATTCAGCCCCTCCTAGGTCTGACAGAAGTCTCAGGACTGTCATTCCTTCACAGCTCCTGTGGCCATGGGAGAGGTCCATAGGGAACCTGCAAGATACATCTCTGTTCTCCTCAGGCAACTCCTGAGGAGAAATTATCCTTGCAACACTTGGAGGAGACACTGGATACAAACTACCTAGGACATGGAGAGAAAGCATCTTCCTCACATTAGCAGAGAAGAAAAACGTATTTGCTCAGGCTGATGCTGACCACAGAGCGAAGGCAACAGAAAATAGTGTGAGAATTTCAACTGCGTTCAAAGAGTTTAAGGAGAGCATCAAGGATGACCCCAGAGGAGGAAGAGGCGCAGCACAGAGCAGGGGAAGGCATTTTCAGGCCAAAAAAGCCTGTGAAACGAAAACAAGACGTGAGAATCAGAGCTCCCCCACATGAGAGGGCATCAGCTAAGCAGGGTGCTCCCTGGGTAAAGCACACAGGGGGTCAACACGTCCCCCACTGCGACTGCAACCCGGACAGAACAACAGCAGGGGACAAGAAACAAGAGGCAGACTTGTCAGGAGAAACTACAGCATAAGGGTGACCACAGAGAGAGGAGCTGAGCGTGACGTGGTCCCTGGTGCTCTCTACAGTTTAACAGTCTCTGGAAAGGTGTGCAGCAGAGCCCAGGGGACCGGGCACACACAACAGCCGCCACCAACACCCAAGGGAGCAATAAACTGTTAGAGGGAGGAACTGCAAACCCAAATCCACAGTTACATCTTCACCTGCTTCCACAGCATCTCTTCTGCTCAGTTAAGAAGACAGTGGAGAAAATGGTTAAGAAAACTGTAACTGTGTCACACTGAGCCCCTGCTAACCTGGCTCTGCAGGTTCAACCATGCCCATCTCCACAGCACTTATTTCTACATTGAAATAAAGCACCACCTCGCTCCGCAGTGAAAGCCTCTTTGCTGCAGACGTTCCCAGGTGCAATAAACGTGAGGACCAAACACAGGAGCACACGCAAGGGCAGGCTGCAAACAAAAGCGCCTTCCTTTAAACCATAAGTTGTGTGACCTGTGCCAGGATCTAACAGCAGGAGCAGCCGAGACGGGCACCGCTCGGCAGCTCTGCTCACAGCGGCCACATCCACGCAGAGCACGTGGCTCTGAGCAACTGAAACAAAACTGGAAGTTACTTTTTGCCAGCAAAACATAACTTGAACCCTAGCAACACTCCAGCGTCGCCCTCACAGGCAAGAAGAGCGCTCGGTTTTCAAAAATAGAGTAATAATTTATCCCCCAGATAAAGAAATGTTATTTTTTCTTTAACACCAGAAATAAAGCTATGCGAACGCAGGGCCTGGGGAGGAAAACTTGTCATTGAAACATCCCGGCAAAAGGAAATGCCAACAAGTAATAACCACAAGCAGGACGGCGCTCGGCCGAATCCCGCTGCACGGGATGCACGTGAGGGCAATTCCCTCCACACGTTTATGCTGTCGGATCCCGCACGCTTTCCTGCCTGATCCCGCACGTTTATGCCGCCTGATCCCGCACACTTACCTTTGCCAGTGGGTGAAGATCTCCTCCAGAGAGGCGGCCAGGGAAGGCAGCAGCTTCTGTGGGAGCAGAGAACACGAGTTGGTCGCGGAGGAAGCGGAAAAACCGGGACCCCCGCGGAGAAGCACGGGGACGTTTCCACGATCCCCCTTCCCCTCTGGGGGCCGCAACTCCCCCGCGCTGGCCCGGGCCAGGCCGCGGCGCCGCCCCCGCCGCTCCGGGCCGTTACCTGCCCCAGCTGCGCCTGCAGCTCGCGGGCCGCCCGCGCGTAGCCGCCGCGGAGCAGGTGCTGGTGGATGAGGGCGAGCAGCTCCCGCTGCCCGCGCGTAGCCGCCATGGCCCGCTGAGGGCAGGCCCGGCCCGGCCGCGTGCCCGCGCGGCGCCGCTTCCCCCGCCGGCCCCGCCCCTTCCCCTCCCCGCGCCCGCCCCTTCCGGCGCGCCGGGGGCTGCTGGGAAATGGAGTCCGGCGGCGCCAAGCGGGCTGGGCGGAGCGGGGCGGGACGGGGGATGGACCGGGAGCCGAACCGGGAGCCGAACCGGGAGCCGAACCGGGAACCGAACCGGGCTGGGGAGCCGAACCGGGAGCCGAACCGGGAGCCGAACCGGGCTGGGGAGCCGAACTGGGAACGGATCTTGGCTGGGGGAGCCGAACCGGGAGCGACCCGGGCTGGGGAATGAACCAGCAACCGAACCGGACTGGGGAGCCGAACCGGGAGCGACCCGGGCCGGGGGAGCCGAACTGGGAACGATCCGGGCCGGGGGAGCCGAACCGGGAGCGATCCGGGCTGGGGAATGAACCGGCAACCGAACCGGACTGGGGAGCCGAACCGGGAATGGATCCGGGCCGGGAGAGCCGAACCAGGAGCGATCTGGGCTGGGGAGCCGAACTGGGAGCGGAACCAGGAACTGAACTAAGCCCCAAATCGGACTGGAGAACCGAACCGGGAGCGATCCGGGCCGGGGAAGCCCAACCAGGGATGGATCCAGGCCAGGGGAGCCGAACTGGGAACGGAACCAGGAACTGAACGGAGCCCCAGACCAGACTGGGGAGCCGAACTGGGAGCAATCTGGGCCGGGGGAGCCGAACTGGGAGTGATTCGGGCTGGGAGAGCCGAACCAGGAGCGGAACCGGGAACTGAATGGAGGCCCAAACTGGGCCGGGGGAGCTGAACCAGGAACCAAAGTGGGACAGAGAAGCTGAACCTGGAACCAAATCGGGCCAGGGGAGCTGAACCTGGAACTGAACTGGGCCAGGGGAGCCAAACCAGGAACTGTACCAGGTGGAGGAGCCGAACTAGGAACCAACCTGGGCCAGGGAAACTGAACCAGGAACTGACCTGGGCCAAGGGAGCTGAACTGGGAACCAAACCAGGCTGGGGAATGGAATTGGGAACTGAATCAAGCCCCAAACCAGGGTGGTGGAGCTGACTGGGTCCAAACTGAGCCAGGGGAGCCAAATCAGGAGCTGAACTGGGCCTGGAAAGCCCAACCAGGAATTGACTGTGAGAACCAAACCGGGCCGGGAGAGCTGAATGTGGCCGACCCAGCCTGGAGGAACCGAACCAGGAATTGAACCGGGCCAGGGGAGCCAACCAGGAGCTGCATCAGGAACCAAACCAGACTGGGGGACCCAAACCAGCAGCCAAACGGGCCTGGGGGATCTGAACTGTCAGCTGAGCTGGGCACTGAGCCAAGCTGGGACCTGAACTGGACCGAGGGAGCCGAATCAGAGCCCGTCAGGACAGGCGGGCCGGGAGCTGGACCAAGCTGCAGCGGGAAGCAGGAACCGGACTGAAGTGGGCCAGGGCAGCTGAGCTGAAACCGGGCTCAAAGCTGGGGAAGGGAAGCTGAGCTGTGGCCCAAAAGCCAGGCTGTACCCAGGTCTGAACTGGGCCAGGCTAAGGGAGCCACCCAGGAACTGAGCCGGTGCAGAGGAGCATTATCCGGATAAACCTGGAATTGAACAAGCTCAGGGAAAATGCTCCCGGGAGCCAAACTGAGCAGGACAGGGAGAGCTGCACCCAGGAATCAAACCAGCGAGGCTAAGGGAGCCAAAGTGGGGCCAAAGAGGACTGAGGGAGCTGAACTCAGAATCAAATTGGGCCAGGTGGAGGAGCTGTGCCCAAGAACCAAACTGGGAACCAAGAGAAGCTGGAGAAACTGTGCCCAGGTGCTATATCCAGATGCATCAAATGGAGGAGCCATGTCCAGGAGCCAAACAGACCCAAACTGGCCAGGGAAGCTGCACCTGGGGAACAGGGAGAGCAGAACTAGGTTGGGTTGAGGCCACAGCCGTGTCTGGGAGATGGAGCAGGCATCGCTGCTTTACACACAGGCTGGTAGCGTCTGTGGAAGTCCTGCCACCTTCATGAGGGTGATCTGTCCTCCCATACGCGGTGCCCAGAGGTTGTATCCAAGAGGAGTGGACAGAGCCTTGGCTTTGAGGTGTTCTCCTGCAGTTTGGCAAGTTTGAAGTACACGGTGGTGCAGCTGAGACTCGTGAAAATCTGGAAATCAGCTTTGTGATCACAGGGCATTTGCAATACAGATTGATACGTGATTCAAATACTTGAATTTGCTGCTTGGCTGTTTCGTAGGATGTATGTTTTGGATCTTTTCCATTCCTTTAGCAAGGAATGCTAAAAGTGCTGTTTTGGGGAAGGAGAAAATGGAGAAAGGAAGGGCTGGGACTGTGGCATCATTGTGCAATTTCTGCAAGAACATAAAGAGAAGCCACCAAATGCTGCAGGACACTCACACATGCACACAGTGCTGGCTGTGATCAGTGCTAGGGATTAGCACCCTCCAAGGCTGACAGAAAGGGTGAAGTTCTGCATGAAGTGCATTAACACTCGCGCTGAAATCGATGGTGGTTTTAGTTAACACGGCAACTGTGAAATGTAGCGTCCCAGGAGCAGATTTGTGACCCATTCTGCCCCCTTATAGAGACCAGCCACCTGCAGGGCAGGGGACAGGCAGGTGGCAGAAGGGACAGTGGTGACCACAGCACCATCCACTAAATCTGGCTGGGCCCTGAGGGTAGTGGCCTTGCCCCCAGAGCACACCCAGGGCTGATTTACTGTTGGGTGCACACAAAGCGGCTCTGAGGAGCTGCCCAGGCATTTTTGGGGCTAAAACAAGCAATCCTCAAGAAGAGATGAAGCATCTGCAGTACGTGGAGAACCGCTGGTTGGAGGCTGCGCAGCAGAGGGGCTGCTGTTACTGCTCCCTGCTTCCCCATGCTGATACTTTCCAGGAAAAATCTGGCTCCCTTCACTTTGGCAGAGGTTTATTTTTGGAAGGTTTAATAATGTCCACGATGTGTCTGTCACTCACTCAAAATACAGAACCTTTGTTTGTATTTATAGGCAAGATTAAATATAAAACTGGCTGTGCTCCAGCTGGCTCCAGCACCAAACTGCTTTGACACCGGCATCATCCACAGCAGTAAAGCCACTGGCCAGGTGGCAGTTTTACAGCTCCACTAAATGAAAGACAGGCTTGGCTAGTCGCTTTAAAGAGTGACCTCCCCCTGCACAAATGATCATTGATGCTCAGGGTAAATGTGGATGCAGGATCCATGTGAGGGCCACAGGCCTCAGAGCCAGGACAACGTTCCAGCAAGACTCCTGTGCTCTGAAATGCCCCTTGGAAAGTGGCACAAGGCAGGATCAGCCACAACGCTGGTGGGGAGACCCAGTTTTCTTAACAGGAGAGGAAGGTGCAGGTAAGAACAGCGTCCCAGGGCAGCAAAGCACTCGAGTGAGTTTCCTGGGGAGGTGGTAGCCCAGGACAGGGAAATGGTTGTGAGGACTGAGCTCACAGAGCTGACAAAGTCTCGGGCAGAGACTTCCAGGACCGACTTCCAGGACCGACTTCCAGGGATGACTTCCAGGGATGACTTCCAGGCCTTGTGAAAAGGCAGCTGAGATGGGTTCAGTCCCCATGACTTGCACAGGGCACTACCTGCTGCACGTGTCTTATAGAAAAGATTTTTGACTTTGACATAGCACCGTCTGAAATGGAAACCCTCAGCAACCAGTTTGTTTAATTAACAGAAAAGAAAAGGTCCCCAAACCAACCCTAGCCTTGTCTGCCTCCATCCCTGCTCACCATGTAGAGTTCAGGAGTCGCTCAGTTGTGGAAGATGCTGGCCAGGCCTAGGGCAAAAAGAGTTTCTCCTGGTCAGTGAAGCTCTCCAGAAAATAGCAGCCTTTTAGGATGAGTCCGGTAGGTTGTAGGGAATTGTAATAGCAATGTTTAAATTGCTTTGAATGGGGGTGTTTGGGTGTGGAAGCACTGGCAGGAGGTGTGCTGGGGGAGTGATCAGTGTGGGGAGCAAATGCTGATGCTCAGCAAAGTGGGGTGCTATGGAGAGACCCATCACCTTGTGACACAGAGGACAAGGGAGGGCCAGCAAGGGCCTGCAGGGCATTTTGCCAAGGCTCATGGTCTGCCTTGGAGGTGAATTGAAGGTGTTCATCAGGGCCAAATTTTCTAGAACTCTCTGTTCTGTCTTCGCATCGAGGGAATGATGATTTTCAGCATGCCTGGGGGAGTTTGCTGCATAAGTTCCTCCTTGTGTCAGATTTCCAGAGTCCAACAAGCCACTGAGCTGAGTTTTGGGGCCTCTCCTCTCATAAGCCTCAGGACTCACGTATGTGGGACAGCATGAAAGATTTGAGAAATATGAGTAAAGAAGAGGGAAAAAGACAAACTTCAACATAAACGGGACAAACGCATTCAGGAGGGCCTGCTCTCTGGGAAGGTAAATGGAGTCTGTTAAAGCCCTGAGTGCCCATGCACAAATTCATTTAAAAATGCCTCATTTTTTTTTCCAAGTGGCTCTTTGCAGGTCTGCTGCAGTTCAGGGTCACTTGAGTCCAAAGCTTCATACCCTGAGACTATGAATACCCTTAGAAAGCCACAGATCAAAGCCCCGCAGTACCGCAACCCACTTGAATGAACGGAGCTGAAAAAAAAAATAAGTTGCACCACAATTACAGGTAGAGAAGGTATTTCAGGCGTTTAGTAAACATGGCAAATAATAAATAGAGCTATTCAGTCAGCGAATGGCTGCGTGATTATAAATAGGAAAATCTACCCCAGCCCAAAGCCAGCTGAGACCCAACAACGTACAGTTATTAAGGAGCGACTTTTCTGTGCATTTTTTTGGAAGGAGGTTGAAAATATTTTGCCCACTCTTTATTTTAGGAAGGTGCAACGTCCCTGGTGGATTTCAAAAGCTACCCTCTCGAGTATGCGTTTGCCATGCCAAGACACTGAGTCACGAAGAGATTTGCAGGAAGCTGTTTCAAATCCAGACAGGGGATAAAATGAATGTGATTTAGTAGCCGGTCCAGCTGGGCCTGCAATAACCACAGTGCCCTGTCCGAGCCCTCGGTGCAAGCCGGGGGCTCTGCCTGCTGCTGCTTTCGCGTGCTGCTCGGTTATTGCTTGGGGTAGAGCTTGTCCACAGCTCTTCTGCTCTGAAAGGCTGCCTGTGTCCAGGCCAAACCCGCGCTCAGAGAGCACGCTAGCTGCCTGGAAAACGCTGTCATTCCTTCTCTGTGCCGTGTGGGAGCTGACAGTCTCTAGACGTGTCTTGTGGACCCTTGGGCTTGCAGGGACGTTTTTCCACTCTCCCTTGTTTCAGCTGCGCACATGGGTTTTGAGTGTCTGTTGTGTGTGTGCTGTGGCAGAAGGGGCCTCGTGCTCCTCGTGCGAACCTGTTGGACCTATTTGGTGCCCCTAAGGGAGATTTCACCCACGTGGGACCTGCAGACGCTGCTCTGGCGCAGGATCTCCCAGCCAGGGAGCGGGAGGGGAGGCTGGGACAAGAACCTTGTCACCCGCAGCAGGTTCACTGAGGAGTCTCACGATCAGAGCCCAGGCCTGGATGATGAATGTGACCCGTGTGTTATCTCAAGGCAAGATCCAGCAGGGCCGACGCGCTGGGGTTTGTCCCGCCGGGGATTCCTGACCTTTCTGTCTGCTCCAGGGGCAGCTCCATCCCGTGAGCAGCAGCAGAGCTGCCTGGGCTGGCCGTGATGTGCTCCGTCCCTGCCACCCGCATCCTCGGGGATGCAGCGGGGCCACGGAGCGCTCTGAGAGCTTCCCGTCCTCCCGGGGCCTGAGGAGCCGGCTCCGTGTCCCGGGTCTGCTCCCCAAAGGCTGGGGTAGGCGCTCTGCCGAGTGGGAAATCTCCTGGAGGCAGCGGAATGCCAGGGGGAGAACGGGCACAGCCTGGAAAGGGGGCTGAGCCGAATTCCCCCCTCTGGCCGCCCCTGCCGGGAGGGCTTTGATCCCTCTCTCCTGCACGATGCCTTGGAGAGCCAAACGGGCTGGATCCGAGTCATTGCCTGGGCCAGGGCAGGGAGAAGTGCAGCAAAGACGGATGGGGACAAGAGGAGGAGGGCAGAGAAGTGTCTGGGACAGCGAGGAGAGGAGATGGGAGCTGAGAGTGAGGACAGGGGAGGTGGCAAAAGGAAAATGTCGGGATGGAGGGAGGGCTTCTCATTTCCAAGGGAAAATGAGGCCGGAAACAGAAGAAGCCATGGAAATTCAGAGGAGGGATGGAGAAGAGGAAACAGAGAAAAGCCAAGAAAATGAAGCCACAAGGTAGCTGGTGGGAATTTGCTCATGGCCCTGGTCCGACATCCCTGGCTCAGCTCCGGGGTTTGGAGGGGCTGCGGGGTGCTGTTCTGCAGGGCCTTGAGCCACCGAGGATGCTGCATCTCCCACGAAGGTGCCTGGGGGAGCCCATCGCGGGCTGCAGGGCCACAACCAGTGGCCTCCCGTCCCCCCTTGTGCAGCAGACGGGTTTGGACCTTAAGGAGAACGGCTTAAGGAACAGCCTCGCTCAGGAATCCCTTCTCTTTCCCTTTTGTTTCGCTCTTCTCGCCCCCCTGCTCCTTTTCTTTGTCTGCTAATGCGCAGCAGATGGGAGGAAATGCCATTTTAAATGCCACAGCATCCTGATGAAATGTGATGGGTTATGGCAATCTGGATGAATCACGGCATTGTTTTGTGTACACGGCCCTGCTGCGGCTCACCCTCGCTCGCGCAGTTTCTCCCTCCAGTTTTACAAATAGAGTTAAGGTCATTTCGGCGCCCGTGCCAGCTGGTCCACAGGTCCCCTCCAGGGTGCTCAAGTCCCATTAATGAACCAGGCGCGTTTGCGGAGTCAGAACTGAGCTCACAGTTGCTTTACTGGTGGCAAACCCAGGATCTAGCTTGGAAACATCTGCTCCATCCCGCCTTTGGGTGCACGGGGGTTATGAATCGCACTAAATCCCCACGTTACAATTACAGGATTTCCTCCTAAGGTGCAGGAGCTCTGTCCCCACGAGGAGCGGGAGCAGGAGGAACAAGCCCTGCGCAGCACAGCCCTCCCGGCCGTCTCCAGCCTGGATCTGGGCCGCTTCGGAAAACCGGGCTCCTTCCCCAGGTCTGTTTGTTCCCCGAGGCCGCCGGTGGTTTCTGTGATGTGGCCACCTGCCCCTGGGGGTTTCCTTGGCACGATCGGATCATTTCACGTAAGCTATCAGGCAAGCATCAAATAATATTGACTCAGGCGCTAGCAGCCTGTTGCCAGATGAGAAACAGCAGCTCAGAAGTGGGAAAAAGAAATACACACACAGGCGCGCACACATGCACGTATATATGTATATATATCCCAACAGCTCCATAACTGAAACCTGGAGTGACCCAGCCCTGTTAGTTTCAATCTAATTAATTGTGGAAAAGAGTCACCTCTGAGCCTGCAGAATATAAAGTAGTCGTTTAATTTGGGTGACTGAAAGAACAGATTAAAAAACTCCAGCTAGCAACATTAAAAGTTGCTTGCAATGTGCTTAATTTTAGTAACTTAGATTGAAAACATCTCTCTCTGTATGTCTGAATGCCCGTATGTCTAATTGATGACAGTTATTCCGCTCTGGCACTGAAAAGCGAGCAGCGTTAAGCCATTTCATTTCTGATTATTATCAGATCTAGTGTCTGTTGATGCCCTGCCCTAGCGAGTGGAAGGGTTGTAATTATTAATTAACCCCCAGCCCCCCCTGCTTTCCCGCCAGCTCTTGCTCAGGGCTGGTTTGTGAGTGTATCCTCGTTAACAGGCCTGGCAGCTCCGCGGCGCAGCTTGGCCAACAGCAATAGTCACAACAGCCCTGCTGTGTTTATTCAGATTTTAGCAGCTCTACCTGCACGAAGAGGCCAAGGGGGCTGTGTTTGCGTTTGCGAAGCCGGAGGTTTGGGGTGTTATTTTTCCCCCGTCGGGCATCCTTTGCTGATTTAAGTCATGTCAGAAGTTGTGCGGCAGGAAGAGGAGGGAGCGGGAGCAGGCGGAGGGTGGAGAGGGGAGAAGGGGGCTCTGTGTCCGGGCAGGCGCCGGCTCCGTCTGGGCTCTCCCTGCGGTGCCGCTCGCTCCAGGTTGTGCCGTGGGTTTGCGTGCGGGCTCGTG